>NC_091142.1:29998354-30303854 GCF_041381155.1 Argopecten irradians | reverse complement strand
GTATCAGCAGAGAAAGCTCCTTGACTTGTAAGTATAGAAATAAATTTAGTCACATAACATCAAAGTGATATTATTTGTTACATGTACTGATCCATCAGAGTTATCTGCCCTTATAGGCAGATCTATAGTGTGAGAAGTAAAAATATAACCAAATGTATAAAACTGTTTCTGAAAGTGGATACAGTATTAAGCTTTTAATTTCTTCATAGAAATCAAGAGTGATCTTCCTTTGTGGACAGGTTTGAAATATATCATCTCACTTTGGGGACAGATAGAAATTATCTCCCCTTGTGGACAGATAGAAATCATCTCCCCTTGTGGACAAATAGAAATTATCTCCCCTTGTGGACAGATAGAAATTTTACCCCCTTGTGGACAGATAGAAATTATCTCCCCTTGAGGACAAATAGAGATTATCTCCCCTTGTGGACAGAGATTATCTCCCCTTGTGGACAGATAGAGATTTTCTTCCCTTGTAGCCTACTAGAGAATATCTCCCCTTGTGGACTGATAGCAATTATCTCCACTTGTGGACAGATTGAAATTATCTCAATTTGTGGACAGATAGAAATTATCTCCCTTTGTGGACAGATAGAGATTATCTCCCCTTGTGGTCAAGTTATTAGTCCCCTCAAACACATCAGAAATCTGCTTTATCTTACTTGTCATGGCTGTGTCACCGACATTCAGAGACTCCTTAACCACAAAGAAAGCAGGCGACAAAGGGAAAACTGGATCAAACTCATTTATATCTGTGATTTTTACCGTCAGCTGTCAAGGAGAAACAAAGAGTCATGGAAAATAAGGAGTTACACATTATAAAAATACCAGGTACATTGTTGTCAAATTTTAATAGATGTACATCACCTCTCAAAATGCATGATTATCTGTCTTAGCTACAGCATCTATCTGCCTACCTTCTACAGCTATTGACATCTTCTACAGTTATATAAGTATCTGCCTAGCAACTATTAGTATCTGCATAAACTCTACAGCTTCAATTATCTGCCTTACTTCTACACTTAAACGTTTCTGTTTAACTTTTACACCTATAGGTATCTGCATAACTTCTACACTTAAACGTATCTGCCTAACTTCTACAGCTATAAGTATCTGCCTAACTTCATCTGTCTAACTTCTACAGCTTAAGTATTTGCATGTCTAAAACTTCTACACTTATAAAAATCTGCCGTACTTCTACAACTTTAAGTATATCTGTCTAACTACAGCTATGAATATCTATCTGCCTAACTACAGCTATGGATATCTATCTGCCTAACTACAGCTATGAATATCTATCTGCCTAACTACGGCTATGAATATCTATCTGCCTAACTACAGCTATGAATATCTATCTGCCTAATTGTTAAAGTATCTTTGATCTCTATACTTACACTAACAGTACTGGAGAGTTTTGAGGCGCTGTCTGTCGCCTGAAGAAGTAGATTATATTGGGCCTTATCCTCATGATTGTAGTTCCTTAGTGTCAACAGCTTTTTCCTGTCCTGTGAAATATCAAACTGTTCACTGGGACGTAGAGTCAGGGGGTTGATGATGGAGTAAGCTGTCGTCCCATTCTGGAAGTTGACTGTTTGAAGCTCAACAGTATTGGAATCAGAGTTCTGGAAATCAAACCTGAAAATACAGAGAGATAATTGAGAGATAATTAATCTGATTGGTAAGTATATCGCCATCCTCAATATTCAAGGAGTTACTATCACTGTCGTTATATCCACCCATTCCTCGATATTCCAGGTGTTACTATCACTGTCGTTATATATTGTGGTCTGTGGTAAACAATAATTCTGTGTCTTCTTAATATTCATGAACATATATATTGCCAACTAGCAGACACTAAGCACAGGGACCTGGCACAAATTCCCTACCAACAATATATATTATATTTTAGTACCGTTTTCGACCTAATAAGTGCCTATGGTGTTTAAAAAATTGACAAAATGAGAAGGTGTTAATATGACAAAATTACTGCAAATCTATACCGTTTTTTGTAGTTTTGGTCTTTATCTATGTCTGGGAAATTGAAATCAAGACCTCAAAAAGGGGAAGGAGCGCTTAATGGGACATGGTCGCTAATTGGGTCAAATACGATATGTTGGTTGGACAGCCGTGCTAGGTCCCTATGCTAGACACAGGACTAAGACATCAAACCTTCCTTTATCATAATGGTCTTCAATCTCTGATAAACTGTACACCTCAGTTGAAATTAATCTTCTGTTCTATCATCCTTTGTTTAGGCATTGAACCCACCTCAAGGTCTATTTAAAAACTTCAAAAGATAGAACAGCAGAATAGTTCTGACTATGTACACCTCTCTGGCCTAAGAGGAAACTTACGATTGGCCTGGTTGGGCATTTTCTGGGATATGTCCGTAGTACTCCGCGAGATAAAATTGTGGAGAGCGATATTTGGTTGTTATGGAGACTGTCTCCCTGGTGCTGACCTGTTCCGTATTACCAGGATTGACGCTTGTGTCTTTACAGTAAACTGTTATAACCTCGTCATAATCCTGTGTTAGCACGGCCTTGGTCATAACCTCTCCCGTCAACTCAGCAACCTCAAACTTAGAACTTGTTCCTGCAACATCAATACTAATTCAACAACCTAAAACTTAGTACTTATTCCTGCAACATCAATAATAATTCAACAACCTCAAACTTAGTACTTATTCCTGCAACATCAATAATAATTCAACAACCTCAAACTTAGAACTTGTTCCTATAACATCAATAATAATTCAACAACCTCAAACTTAGAACTTGTTTCTGTAACATCAATAATAATTCAACAACCTCAGACTTAGAACTTGTGCCTGTAACATCAATAATAATTCAACAACCTCAAACTTAGTACTTATTCCTGCAACATCAATAATAATTCAACACCTCAAACTTAGAACTTATTCCTGCAACATCAATGATAATTCAACAACCTCAAACTTAGTACTTATTCCTGCAACATCAATAATAATTCAACAACCTCAGACTTAGAACTTATTCCTGCAACATCAATGATAATTCAACATCCTCAAAACCTCAGACTTAGAACTTGTTCCTGTAACATCAATAATAATTCAACAACCTCAAACTTAGAACTTGTTCCTGTAACATCAATAATAATTCAACATCCTCAAAACCTCAGACTTAGAACTTGTTTCTGTAACATCAATAATAATTCAAAAACCTCAAACTTAGATCTTGTTCCTGTTACATCAATAATAATTCAACAACCTCAAACTTAGTACTTATTCCTGCAACATCAATAATAATTCAACAACCTCAAACTTAGAACTTGTTCCTGTAACATCAATAATAATTCAACAACCTCAAACTTAGAACTTGTTTCTGTAACATCAATAATAATTCAACAACCTCAGACTTAGAACTTGTTCCTGCAACATCAATAATAATTAAACAACCTCAAACTTAGAACTTGTGCCTGTAACATCAATAATAATTCAACAACCTCAGACTTAGAACTTGTTCCTGCAACATCAATAATAATTCAACAACCTCAAACTTAGAACTTGTGCCTGTAACATCAATAATAATTCAACAACCTCAGACTTAGAACTTGTTCCTGTAACATCAATAATAATTCAACAACCTCAAACTTAGAACTTGTGCCTGTAACATCAATAATAATTCAACAACCTCAAACTTAGAACTTATTCTTGTAACATCAATAATAATTCAACAACCTCAAACTTAGAACTTATTCCTGCAACATCAATAATAATTCAACAACCTCAAACTTAGATCTTGTTCCTGTAACATCAATAATTATTCAACAACCTCAAACTTAGATCTTGTTCCTGTAACATCAATAATAATTCAACAACCTCAAACTTAGAACTTATTCTTGTAACATCAATAATGATTCAACAACCTCAAACTTATAATTTGTTCCTGCAACATCAATAATAATTCTTAAACCTCTAACTTTGAACGTTTTCTCATAAAAACAAGAGATGTTGGAGAACAGCAAAGCTCGTCTATTCAGAAGAAGTTGATGTTCAAGTATTTACGATTTAAACATGGAAATATGACAAATTAACAGACTAAAAAAAACCTAAAGGGCCCCAAATTGATTGTATTATCACGTTCAGCATCCATACACATTAGGAAAATAAAATCATAAACATTTATGATGACTTAAGCTTAAACAATAGACAAAATAGAAACTTGCTCAAAAACTTTTACATGGAAATATGACAAATTAACAGACTCAAAAAAACCTAAAGGGCCCGAAATTGGTTGTATTATCACGTTCAGCATCCATACACATTAGGAAAATAAAATCATAAACATTTATGATGACTTAAGCTTAAACAATTGACGAAATAGAAACTTGCTCAAAAACTTTAACGGGAAATGGGACGCCAACGCTGACGCTGACGCCGACGCCGGGGTGACAACATTAGCTCCCCCTATTCTTCGAATAGGCGAGCAAATAATTACATGTAGACAATTTGGAACTAGTGACATCAGAACATAACTATATTCATCTCAAAATTCAACTGGTTCAAAGTATTCACATCAAAATGTGGAAGGGAAGCCAAACGGGTGCAGCCGTAAGACCTTCCACTTCCGGTGTTCAATGACAATGGAATTTCTAAGAAACGACGAACGAACAAGAATACGGTAACGGAACTGCAATTAAAACACAAAACAGATAAATGAATGGAATGTTAATAAATCGGTAAAGAAATTAGATTCTGGAAAATGTATGAAATTATCTGTACATTGTTATCATAATCACATGTTACAATCAAGGCCGAGAATAGGTAGGCCTATCACGCTAAATAAACTAGCTATCTGGTATCAATCACACAAAAACAACGGGAGACAGAAACGGAAAATCAATAGAAGAAAACATAGCATACCTTCTAAATAGAACCCTAGAGTGCTGCCCGGGTCCTGGTCTAGGGCCGTCAGTGTATAGAACACTGTCCCCACGGGGGCCCAGGCGTTCACCGTGGCCAACATTGGGCGGGGGACGTTGGTGAATTTCGGGATTTCGTCATTGATGTTTAGAACGGTCAAAGTCAAGGTGTGCTCATATTCCGCTGAAAAAAATGTTAGAAAAGTTTCATAAATATTCACGTTAATTTAAAGTTTTAATTTTAAAGCATACAAGATCCGTTAGTGGAATCAACCAAGGCATAAATTATAATCGCATCGGCCATATTTGTCTGTTCTTGCTAATGTATACGATATTTTCTGTTTCCGTTAATGCTGTAATACATGTGATACAGCCACAAACATAAAGATGTGTATGTATATCTATAAAAGCCTGTGGTTCAATATTTGGAAACTCGTTCATGCATATCTAGACATATCGATTATAAATTGTCCAACGATTATAGTTACGATGGCTTCCCATTCAATTTTATTTGGTCCATATGAATATGTCATACAGCTATTAATTGCTTTATGTCGGAGTCAGACGTAAGAGTTAGAGGAAACTCGGGCTTTTTTTTTAACTCAGTGTGATAAACAGTCTAATAAGTAACACCTGACAGTTTGCCGACAAGTTGTGTCAGATCTGAGTTGATTAACGCGGTGTTACGGATGGCGTACAACACACATTAATTATTGATAGACAAAATGATCGATTTGTCATGTTTATATCTGTGAAAATCACTGCCTCTGTATAGCAATGGAGTAGCAAACGACTAAAGTTGTGATTCTTACTCAGGGACCTGGGTAATGGGATCCCTGGGATCAGGGACATATATCAATGTATATTATAGTATCAAGGATAGCGTATACATAGGCCTATATACTGTTGGTAAAAAATGGTGTCAGGTCCCTGTAATTCTTTACGCCTCGCCCTTTTTATTTTAACAGCTATTGGCATTTCTGAAATTTACACAATAAAATCAGTGCAGTGAAACTTACTGTATGGATAAAATACGTAAAATGTTGATAAAAATGACCATTTATTGAAAGATCCACAAACCAAGAAGTGAAGAGATATAAATTCTGAAACTAAGACATATTTAGCTCAGTAGTACAGAGGCGTTTGGCTCTATAGATACTTTTCTCCATATATGACCGTTCATCATGATTATGTATACGTATCAGTTTCATGAACATTCCTTAACTTATAAGGAATCCCTTAACTTAAAATTCTCCATAGGAAAGCATTACAGATTGTAAGGAAGGCTCCTTAACTTAAGATTTCTCTTTAACTTTTATAACGCTTTACTGTGGGAAAATTTAAGTTAAGGAATTCCTAAAGTTAAGGAATGTTCATGAAACTAGGCCAAAATACAGTGACACAGCTAAGTATTACATATATAGAGAGAGAAAAATGTCTAAAGAGCCAGACGCCTGTGTTTAGACTAAAATAACATGCGTGCATCTCATATAGATAGATACTGTGTACGCCTGTCGGCAAATTTTAAGAGCTCGATGCTATAGAGCCATGGACACATATGGCAGGTATCTATTTCAGAATATAGGTTAATATTTCACATACTTCGTACAATACAGTTATTTGTGTCTTACTTCCACTTTGTTTGCTGTGTAAACGTGTTTTAAATAATAAATTAGAATATTGGTTTTTGCACTGTCTATATGTAGTGTACCTCTGGGATAACCCGTATATATCTAGGGATACTTTATATGGATTACACATTGAATATTTATAATGTCTAATTTTGTTTGTTGGATGCGTCTATGTAGGTATAGTTTTAATATCTAATGGGAAACCAGATAGAGCGCTTTATTTGTCTCTGTACTGTCCTTATCAGTCCACGTATATACAAAATAATGTGTATAATATAAATCTGTTCAACATTTACAACGTCTAAAATTGACTTGCCACCTCCCCCCCCCCCCCCCCCCCCCGTGTTACTGTTACAGCAATCCCCCCCCCCCCCCCTTAAGGCTGACGTGGAGAACGCTTATACAATATTTATTGCTTTATGTGGTATTGTACCGCGGTTCGGAGGTCTAGAACTTGTAAACCTTACAGTCTTTGTATTTTATTTTCCCACGGACGGTTTTATTTGTGGACAACATTTAAAACGGTACATACATTCAACATCGACAGATGTAAAGTTGTAAATGAAGTAAGCGACATTGTGTAATATATAGTGCATATACCTGTAGGCGGAGAATGTGTGGAATTCCCACAGGGCTAAAATGACGTCATTCTTGATAAGCGATAACATAATTAATTACAGTAATATATTTCTAGATCATCAGTTACTTATCTACGTTTTTTTAGATAAATATGAATATATCAAAAACAAATAAATCGGTCCGACAAAGGCGGTGGTTCTGAATTGTATTGATTTAATGTTTAAACTGGATAGAGAAGATGAGCTGATAGGTTGTCAATTGTCTTATACGTTATAAAATCAATATTTACTCTGAATAGTGAACTTTCTCGAAGTATTTACTTAGCGCAACTAAACTAATTGCAAACTATTTGTGTCATCATACAGTCGTTAATACCGATGAGAAAATTAAAGATGTTATAGTCTTGCATAAAACTGTATTGTTTGGTTACCAAACGCCCAGTGGTCAGACAAAACGACAATAGGTGGAGTAAATAAGCAGTTAAACGGTAGCTTCCTTAAACAAATATTTCCTTACATTATATGTTTTTCTAGTTGTAGTTACTCGTATAAAACTGTGTGAGAGACATAAATAGCAATGTGTAAAGAATGTTATATATTATAAGGAATTCTTCAGTCCTGGGAATTATCGACATTGATCACTGAAAGAATAGCGACATTCCACTATTACACTGATCCTATTATTATATTGTAAGTCAATTAGCCCGAGTGGTTGGACCGGTATATATCTGTGTATACACGATCACATAAGCATTATATATATGTACACCTACGATTAACTCCCATGATTTAGTACTTTAATGATTCACTTATAGTTTTAATCTATACAGGCTAAATTAAAGAGTTAAATTGCGCGATGAAATACTATATGTACGTCTTAATTTTGTGGGTAAAATGTATATGATATAGATATATATCCTGTCCAGTCTAGTGATTATCCAAATGCCCTAAACAATTGTATCTTCTCACATGTAACTTGTACCTTGTTTCAGGTATATATGAGTAGGCCCCCCCCCCCCCTCCCTTCTTTCCCGTACACACTGTCTACAATCTTCAATCAGAAGACGCCGGAAATGTAGCTGTTTGCTTTCTCTAGGTAGGTTGTGTCCTCGAGCCTATACAGATTACTTTAATGGCCGTCTGACTGGACGTCAGGATACCACTCGTGACCTTGGGTACCGCGATTCACCTCTCAGGTAATACTCAGTCACCTGTTGATCCGTTATCGTGTCAGAGAAAGATTCAAACATGTGGTCTATTGGCCTCGAGTACTCTCAACGGTTGTATAACATATGTATAGAACTGGTTTATAACGATGTATCATGTAAATACTTGCATTTGTCAAGCAATAAAATAATAAAACGCCGGCACAGCAGACACTGCTTCAGTTGAAACAAGTTTTGGGTGCCAAACTACCTTTAAGAAACAATACGTATATAAATACTGCAACGGTAGAGTACCGAGGCTACAGCCGGAACTTCATTAGTATTTTATAATTATCAAGTAAGTTATCGAAATTCGTGACTTCTATCTGAAACATCACTAATTAACTACCAGATAATTATATAAAGCCGCTAGAACCGATATTATATTTCCCGCAAAACAGGTATTTCAACACTCTAGCCTGCCATTCGATGTCCAAATGTTGTCTTTTTTAGACGAAATGCTTGCGTAGTGAGATAGCTTCTATACATTTACGTGTTTATGCTTCAGTCAATTTGATGTAAAACTATAGTAATCTGGTATTGACTACACTAATGCACCATAGTTATAAAGACAATAGCATATATCCTCGATAAAGTGTTAAATTAGTATCGGTATTTCAAGCTAATATGTTATTACCGGCAGTAATTAGCATTCTGGACACCTTATGATATCGAAATTACATGTATTTCACAATCTACGTGATGAAAAGAAGGTTGGTAATAAAACATGCCAGTATGCGCATCAGTTATAATCTCTGGCCTCCGTTGGCTTTCAAGGTTTCAAATTGACTATTTCGGGTTACACAACGTGTATGTTATGGCTATCTCTAGTTACACAATCTAACGCTGTTTTTACGAACTGTCAGCTAATTATATATAATGAAACGAAAACATGTCACATATTACCGGCTGTGGATATAGTAAATACAGTGATTTACGGAATTCGCCTACGAGTCTTAGAGTCATCATTTTCCTTTGGGACTCACCAAAATTTAGAGAACCCTTTATTTGTTTTTTTTTAACTGGGATTCACCAAAATTTAGAGAGCCCTGTCCCCTATTTGTTATTGTACTGGGACTCACCAAAATTTGGAATTAAGTCTTCTGGACTCGCCTAAAAAAATCCACATAAATTCGCTACTAGGTATAGCTAATAGCCCCTCTCCCCTTATATAATAATACGCACTGTTCCCCCTCCCTAACCGGCTGTTTTACACAATGAAGCTCCCCCGTGATGTAAATTCCCCGACATGAACAGGTATATGTCTACCTGACGGCTGTACAAACACTACAACATGTACAACAGACGATACTGGATTAGAGTTCCCTAATTACCGGTGTTATTGGAACCAGTCCCATCATCAGCATTCTATATAGGTAATGCTACATTTGATATTGGTATTAAGACTGACCTTTGAAGTGTTTATTTTCATATACCCACACAAATAATGCGATGATATCCTAAACCTATCATCAGCCTTTACATGTCCAATGTACATATTTTAATATCCTAAACCTATCATCAGCCTTTACATGTACAATGTACATATTTTAATATCCTAAACCTATCATCAGCCTTTACATGTACAATGTACATATTTTAATATCCTAAACCTATCATCAGCCTTTACATGTCCAATGTACATATTTTAATATCCTAAACCTATCATCAGCCTTTACATGTACAATGTACATACTTTCTTTATTGTGTGTGGTTTTTTTCTCGTTTTTTTCCCCCAAAATTAACTTTTCAGGATTGTACCTGTTGACAATTCAATAACACTAAGCATGTCAGTTACCATTGTGTTCTTGATTATGATATATATATGGTGCCTATGTGTACCTGTATATGTTACCTTTATGTACCTGTATTTGTTACGTATATGTATCTGTATATGTTACCTATGTGTATCTGTGTAGGTTGCCTATGTGTATATGTTACCTTTATGTACCTGTATATGTTACCTTTGTGTACCTGTATATGTTACCTTTGTGTACCTGTATATGTTACCTTTGTGTATCTGTATATGTTACCTTTGTGTACCTGTATATGTTACCTTTGTGTACCTTTATATGTTGCCTATGTGTACCTGTATATGTTACCTTTGTGTACCTGTATATGTTACCTTTGTGTATCTGTATATGTTACCTTTTTGTACCTGTATATGTTACCTTTGTGTACCTTTATATGTTGCCTTTTTGTACCTGTATATGTTACCTTTGTGTACCTGTATATGTTACCTATGTGTACCTGTATATGTTACCTATGTGTACCTGTATATGTTACCTTTGTGTACCTGTATATGTTACCTTTGTGTACCTTTATATGTTGCCTATGTGTACCTTTATATGTTGCCTATGTGTACCTTTATATGTTGCCTTTGTGTACCTGTATATGTTACCTATGTGTATCTCACTATTTGTGTAGGTTGCCTATGTGTTCCTGTATATGTTGCCTATGTGTACCTTTATATGTTGCCTATGTGTACCTGTATATATTACCTTTGTGTACCTGTATATGTTACCTTTGTGTACCTTTATATGTTGCCTATGTGTACTGTATATGTTACCTTTTGTACCTGTATATGTTACCTTTGTGTACCTGTATATGTTACCTTTGTGTACCTGTATATGTTACCTTTGTGTACCTGTATATGTTCCTTTGTGTACCTGTATATTTCCTTGTGTACTGTATATGTTACCTTTGTGTACCTGTATATGTTGCCTATGTGTACCTGTATATATTACCTTTGTGTACCTGTATATGTTACCTTTGTGTACCTTTATATGTTGCCTATGTGTACCTGTATATGTTACCTTTGTGTACCTGTATATGTTACCTTTGTGTACCTGTATATGTTACCTTTGTGTACCTTTATATGTTGCCTATGTGTACCTGATATATTACCTTTGTGTACCTGTATATATGTTACCTTTGTGTACCTGTATATGTTACCTTTGTGTACCTGTATATGTTACCTTTGTGTACCTGTATATGTTACCTTTGTGTACCTGTATATGTTACCTTTGTGTACCTGTATATGTTACCTTTGTGTACCTGTATATGTTACCTTTGTGTACCTGTATATGTTACCTATGTGTACCTGTATATGTTACCTTTGTGTACCTGTTGTGTACCTGTATATGTTCCTTGTGTACCTTTGTGTACCTGTATATGTTCCTATGTGTACCTGTATATGTTGCCTATGTGTACCTGTATATGTTGCCTATGTGTACCTGTATATATTACCTTTGTGTACCTGTATATGTTACCACATGTGTAGCTAACCATGGTGTCGAGACAAGGGTAACAGAGGTTATATAGTAACATGTATACATTAAATAATGTACATAAAGTAATGAACGATTCTAAGTTCCTTTTGTACAATGAAAATGTATTTACATAATGTCACTCGTTGTAGTTTGAGTACATGTATGTTTAACTTGTGTACCTGTGTATGTTACCATTGTGTATCTGTATATGTTACCATTGTGTATCTGTATATGTTACCTTTTTGTACCTGTATATGGTTTCCTTGAGAATTGTGTAACTGTAGATGTAACCCTTGTGTAGATGTATATGTTACTCTTGTGTAATTGTATGCGTTACCTTATGCACATGTACATGATGCCAGGGTCTGTTTCATGATTTTGGGCCTATTCTGCACGTACACCACATGTGGTGCCTGTAACTGCACTCTAATTACCTGTTGCACCACTTCCGGTTGTTTCGTAGACTTCCACTGTAATGTCTTTAGGGCCGTTATCGTAATCCAACACCTGACCCGGCTTCAGATAAACTTGTCCATTTGTGTTCACTTCCACCATATCCGGTACCGCTTGCTTAAGCTGGAATGTGGTTCCGGAACCTTGTCGAGTGAAGTTGTATAGAAATCCTGTGGTACCTTCGTTGACGCTTGCAGTGACCGCAGCAGTTTTCACCTGTCGTCGTTGTCTGTGGTGAGGTTCGGCCAGCCTGGCGGTCAGTGCACCAGTCATTGTTTCGTGCTGTTCAAAGGTGACAGTTAAATCATGGTCTTGTGTCCTTAGGTCATTATAACTTTTTATAACTGATTTGTCGCGCGTGCCGGACATGTCGGGTCTGACGGCAGACACCTTGCCCTGTCCATTACGGATTTCTATACGGAGGTCAGTAAATAAGACAGTGTTGTCCGAAGTGACCATTCTACAGATCAAGTAGTAAACACGACATTCTGGAGCAGAGCTGGACAGGTGTAAATACAACCTTCCATTCGTGTCTTTTTGAAATTCAAACTGATCCGCCGCTTCTGTGCTTCCGATCAGAGAGTACGAGGGAGATAATGCTTCAAAATTCTCAAATAGATCATTAATGTCCTTTCCGAAAACCTCCGTGGATACTGAAATGTCCAGATATCCATGGAGTTCCCTATTTCCATGTTGGAAAGTAACGAAACGTGATGGAGCTTTAATTGAAATAATGAGACTGGAGATTTGGGGTATATCTCCACATGGTTGACATTCTGTTGTGGACGATAATCGTGTTATATATACCGCCAATGCTTCATTCTCATACTTTTTCACAGACCGTTTTAAAATCAAATCACCGGATTCCGTTAAGGAAAATAGACGGATCTCATTTCCTGGAGTGTTCAATAACACATCCTTTCCCGTACAACCGAGTTTCGTTATTTTGAAACCTGCTGGGGTATCGCTGGGGATTTCAACCTCCAAAACAAGGGCGGATACTCCGGTAAAAAGAATCGTGAAAGTACTAACGTATAGTATACACAAAGTTACCTGTATGGCGGTCGCCATCTTGGAATTCCTTAAAGGTGAACCAATCGAATTTTTTAAAAATTGTATACAAACACACACCTTCAAACTTTAGATAATTAATCCACACAACGAAAACTTAATGTACACAGATCACACAATTCTACATTTTCAAATTTAAATCCATCGAAACACACGAAATGTCGGTTTTGTTTGTGCTATGGCTAGCCCACGCCTTGAGTTGATAACGTACAGTTGTTGACTTCAGGGCTTATGGCGGAAATGTGAGCTGTATTGATATATTCCAGGTATGCACTCCGGCGCGTCACTGCTCAGGTAAGAGAGATCGGCCCTATTTTTTGATGACTAATAACTCGATCATATATATTATTTCACCTTCTCCTTAGTCTAATCCGGGTATTAAGATTGTTAAAGTTTAAAATTCCGTTCCGGCGCACACACTAGCGGTATATGACAGGGCTCACATACATGTATATGTGTATGTACCATGAAAGGTGTGAGTAGGGTAGCGGACGTAATCTATTTATAGAAATGCCATGAATACTAAAAAGCCTGAGGACGCATGCCTAAATGATCGATCCGGGTGAACAGTTACCGAAATTCTTGATGACTAATACAGGTGAATCAAAAGGAAAGGAGCGTACCTGTAGATCTGTACCTGTAGATTTGTACCTGTGTAGACACTTGAGGTTACAGGTGTGCGCATAAGTTTGTTATTGTTATTTAAATATCGGAGACAGATAAGACACAGCTGGATCCTGGCCGTGTACACCGCTATATATGTCCTTATTTTACCAATACACACTATATAAACCCTAATGTAGATGTCGACTTAGTAATAAAACTATCATGGTGGGGGTGTACTGCTAATCAGGTAATGGTGTCTCGGTATATATACAGTGGGTCACCGGGCACATGTCATCCTTCAACAACAATATACATATATATGTACAAATACGTTATATAATGATCCCATGTACTTTTATGTATTTAAATATAATCTCGTGTATTCACGGGATTATGAAACGGTCAGCTCAGCAGTTATTTGAATAAAATGCCATGCCATATTTACTTTGCACCGTACAGTCTACTTCTTATTTAAAACATGCATTTTGATATTTCATAAATATTTTTTTTTATTATGCAATAATTGCCAAACTAGTGATGTCATGTCGGAAACATAACAATGTATCTGCTATTACCGCTAAAATCGCTATGCATTATTCTCAATATCTTTTGGGTTTATGAAGTCATAGACAAAAAATGGAAGGACATTTTCATAGACGCGAAGCAGCATCTATAAAAAAAATGTCCATCCGTAATTCTGTCTATGACTTCATAAACCGAAAATATATCGAGAATTATTCTTATAATTTAGTTTAGATAGCTCAATCAGATACTAATTATGCATATGTTTGCAAACTTTTGTGAGAATCCGTTTCGCGGATTCACACAGTTTGCAAACAAAATTTCTTTCATTCTCTTATGAAATAAAAAAAATACATATCAATACTTATATTCAATTTTTCGGATTACTTCATAGCATAAAATACGTTTAAACGTAGGATTCCATTGATTTTCCATTGGATTATTTTTATAAATCAATACGCAACGTCGACTTCTCTCTTGTGACGTCATGATTACGTCGGATTTTCACGCCATTCTCGGATTTTTTTGCATAGTATATGAAGAAAAAGAATCTGCCAATCCGAGAGTTGGATTCAGTATGAAAGAAATATAATAATTATTGTCCAGTAATGTTATCTAATTTCGAGTTTTCATTAATATTCAGCTTATACAGACAGATTTTAAAGATGCTCCACCGCTGACAAATGGTATTTTTTCACTATCGAAAACAGGAGCAGACAATGTAGTATTTTTCTTCAGTTACAAAAGTTACTTACTTTACACCATTACCACCATTGAAAAGTTTGAGCTTCTGATTTTACTTCAAGTTAAAGATATGAAAAATAATTAATTGCATCCCGAAAAAATTTCTAGTCACTATATCCTATATGGTCTGGAGAACAGATTGCGCATGCACCAAAGGTAAAATAAACTATTTCATATTATTTTTGTGTTAATTAGACATATATATTCATGATCAAACACCAATTATTGTTCAACTGATGGGTATCATTTATGCTTTGTCGGCGGTGGAACATCTTTAATGGTACTACACGGAAGTATTAATGGCTCATGCGGCGCAGAAATCAACCCTTGGAATTTGGATAGGCCATGCCAATAGCCGCAGCGCACATCCGAGAACCAGTTTAGATATATATATATATAGCAATATCAATAACCTAAATAATCTAAATCTATATTCATGTTTGTCTTTTTTTTTCAAATGTATTTATGTTTCAGTGTAAAATGGTTTCTGTGTTTTTATCGGGGAGTTCCCGGTAAACACACATCTTTAAACATTTCCTATAGACCATTACCTACTAAGTCTGGTCTGGGAAACTCCGACCGTTTTGGTGATAGAGGGAATGATTAACCACATTTAGTCGCCTCTTATAATCATGTACAGAGAAAGATATTAACTTAAAGGCTTTAGTCGCCTCCAATAATCAATTGAGAATAGATATTACATATCCCAAAATTTGGTCGCCTTTGATAATCATTCGCCAAGAATAGATATTTCTCCAAATTTAGTCACTTCGTATTATCAAGAACCCCAGTTTTAGTCGCCTTCTATAATAAGTCGAGAAAAGATATTATTCCAAATTTAGTGTCCTCCAATAATAAACATAGAAAAACTATTACCCCAAATTTATTCGCCTTTTATTACCATCCGAGAAAAGATATTACCCAAAATTTATTCGCCTCTTTCAATCAACCGAGAGAAAAATAATACCCCAAATTCAGTCGCCTCTTATTAATATTATCAACCGATCAAATATATTACCCCGAATTTAGTCGCCTCTTTCAATCAACCAAGAAAAGATGATGCAACATATTTAGTCGCCTTTTTCAATCAACCGAGAAACGATATTACCCCTTTAGCCGATTCCTATAAATTATATCTATAACAGCCAACATCGTACCTACAAATGCACTAGAGTAGCATGCTGCGAACTCTCGTCATGTTTTATTATCTTGTAAAGTATTCTCTGCTATCAGGTATGAACAGGTAAGAGGGGACCTTATCAGTACCGCAAACAACATATCTTACATACCGACTTGGCATCAGTTGTTGTGATAAGGATATAGATACACACTGTTATAAAACAATCAGTGAACACTTTCGTCGACGTGCTCTCTCTGTAACATGAGTGAGTTTACAGTTCTATCATACAAGTAACCAAGGCCTGTGTTAGTGTAAAATGTTGAATCCGTAGTGATAGAAATCTTCGAACAAATAGACACGTCATGACTCTTTGTGTTTAAAGGTTAGTTGTAGACAATTGTTTATATCCATATTTTTTCAGAAATATGTATTATTTACAAACAATCGCTTTGCGATAAATATCTTATAAAATTAATTATGCATGTCTAAATAAATTCCTTTATTTGCTTAAGATGAGAAGGGGAAAAACGGAGAAAAACAAAGATCCGCATTTAAAGTATAAAACTTCACTTTAGTAAAGTATTTTTTATAATTTGTCATTTGGGACGTAATTCATTAATTTATTGCAGACATCAGATTTAAAACCGCAATTTATGTCTACATAAATCAGCTCGGGTTGTTAAACATGATTCACAAATAGAAACTCTCATGTTAACTTCAACCGGAAGTGACGTAATCCTTTGAAATGCTGATCTCATTTGTAAAAGTAAAACTTGTATGCTGACTCACCTGTAAACTGATTAATGACAGAGCAAACACCTGTACAACGATAAGAACTCTCCCCTACTTACAATGTTATCTAGTGGCGTTATATTTATTTAATTTTCGCCTTTTGTAATACACAATGGAACTAGTATCAAGCGCAATAACAGACGAGTTGTCGCCCCTGACTGACAACAAAATAAAAAAAAAACTGTCCGTATACCTTGCTGGTCTGTTGCTCTAGCCTGAAGCTAAAATGCGACTTTATCTCTATAAGCTGTTTGCTGTGTTACGTTGCAGCCAAGAGTATAGCAGACCCTCCGTCTCTAGTCTACAGGAAACAAGGTTTATTTGATTACTTTATTCTACAGCACTATGTAAATCATGCAACTGAATATTTTCTAACATGCATGAAGTTTGACTGACGTATAGTGTTACCTTACCGACGTCTGCTATCGAAGAAACAGCAGGACAAATATAGTGCTATCCCACTGAAGTGCCGATGATACAGTAAGGCTCGTTTGTACTACACATCATGCTGATATCTAACTGATACAGTAAGGCTCGTTTGTACTACACATCATGCTGATATCTAACTGATACAGTAAGGCTCGTTTGTACTACACATCATGCTGATATCTAACTGATACAGTAAGGCTCGTTTGTACTACACATCATGCTGATATCTAACTGATACAGTAAGGCTCGTTTGTACTACACATCATGCTGATATCTAACTGATACAGTAAGGCTCGTTTGTACTACACATCATGCTGATATCTAACTGATACAGTAAGGCTCGTTTGTACTACACATCATGCTGATATCTAACTGATACAGTAAGGCTCGTTTGTACTACACATCATGCTGATATCTAACTGATACAGTAAGGCTCGTTTGTACTACACATCATGCTGATATCTAACTGATACAGTAAGGCTCGTTTGTACTACACATCATGCTGATATCTAACTGATACAGTAAGGCTCGTTTGTACTACACATCATGCTGATATCTAACTGATACAGTAAGGCTCGTTTGTACTACACATCATGCTGATATCTAACTGATACAGTAAGGCTCGTTTGTACTACACATCATGCTGATATCTAACTGATACAGTAAGGCTCGTTTGTACTACACATCATGCTGATATCTAACTGATACAGTAAGGCTCGTTTGTACTACACATCATGCTGATATCTAACTGATACAGTAAGGCTCGTTTGTACTACACATCATGCTGATATCTAACTGATACAGTAAGGCTCGTTTGTACTACACATCATGCTGATATCTAACTGATACAGTAAGGCTCGTTTGTACTACACATCATGCTGATATCTAACTGATACAGTAAGGCTCGTTTGTACTACACATCATGCTGATATCTAACTGATACAGTAAGGCTCGTTTGTACTACACATCATGCTGATATCTAACTGATACAGTAAGGCTCGTTTGTACTACACATCATGCTGATATCTAACTGATACAGTAAGGCTCGTTTGTACTACACATCATGCTGATATCTAACTGATACAGTAAGGCTCGTTTGTACTACACATCATGCTGATATCTAACTGATACAGTAAGGCTCGTTTGTACTACACATCATGCTGATATCTAACTGATACAGTAAGGCTCGTTTGTACTACACATCATGCTGATATCTAACTGATACAGTAAGGCTGTTTGTACTACACATCATGCTGATATCTAACTGATACAGTAAGGCTCGTTTGTACTACACATCATGCTGATATCTAACTGATACAGTAAGGCTCGTTTGTACTACACATCATGCTGATATCTGTACTACACATCATGCTGATATCTAACTGATACAGTAAGGCTCGTTTGTACTACACATCATGCTGATATCTAACTGATACAGTAAGGCTCGTTTGTACTACACATCATGCTGATATCTAACTGATACAGTAAGGCTCGTTTGTACTACACATCATGCTGATATCTAACTGATACAGTAAGGCTCGTTTGTACTACACATCATGCTGATATCTAACTGATACAGTAAGGCTCGTTTGTACTACACATCATGCTGATATCTAACTGATACAGTAAGGCTCGTTTGTACTACACATCATGCTGATATCTAACTGATACAGTAAGGCTCGTTTGTACTACACATCATGCTGATATCTAACTGATACAGTAAGGCTCGTTTGTACTACACATCATGCTGATATCTAACTGATACAGTAAGGCTCGTTTGTACTACACATCATGCTGATATCTAACTGATACAGTAAGGCTCGTTTGTACTACACATCATGCTGATATCTAACTGATACAGTAAGGCTCGTTTGTACTACACATCATGCTGATATCTAACTGATACAGTAAGGCTCGTTTGTACTACACATCATGCTATATACTAACTGATACAGTAAGGCTCGTTTGTACTACACATCATGCTGATATCTAACTGATACAGTAAGGCTCGTTTGTACTACACATCATGCTGATATCTAACTGATACAGTAAGGCTCGTTTGTACTACACATCATGCTGATATCTAACTGATACAGTAAGGCTCGTTTGTACTACACATCATGCTGATATCTAACTGATACAGTAAGGCTCGTTTGTACTACACATCATGCTGATATCTAACTGATACAGTAAGGCTCGTTTGTACTACACATCATGCTGATATCTAACTGATACAGTAAGGCTCGTTTGTACTACACATCATGCTGATATCTAACTGATACAGTAAGGCTCGTTTGTACTACACATCATGCTGATATCTAACTGATACAGTAAGGCTCGTTTGTACTACACATCATGCTGATATCTAACTGATACAGTAAGGCTCGTTTGTACTACACATCATGCTGATATCTAACTGATACAGTAAGGCTCGTTTGTACTACACATCATGCTGATATCTAACTGATACAGTAAGGCTCGTTTGTACTACACATCATGCTGATATCTAACTGATACAGTAAGGCTCGTTTGTACTACACATCATGCTGATATCTAACTGATACAGTAAGGCTCGTTTGTACTACACATCATGCTGATATCTAACTGATACAGTAAGGCTCGTTTGTACTACACATCATGCTGATATCTAACTGATACAGTAAGGCTCGTTTGTACTACACATCATGCTGATATCTAACTGATACAGTAAGGCTCGTTTGTACTACACATCATGCTGATATCTAACTGATACAGTAAGGCTCGTTTGTACTACACATCATGCTGATATCTAACTGATACAGTAAGGCTCGTTTGTACTACACATCATGCTGATATCTAACTGATACAGTAAGGCTCGTTTGTACTACACATCATGCTGATATCTAACTGATACAGTAAGGCTCGTTACTACACATCATGCTGATATCTAACTGATACAGTAAGGCTCGTTTGTACTACACATCATGCTGATATCTAACTGATACAGTAAGGCTCGTTTGTACTACACATCATGCTGATATCTAACTGATACAGTAAGGCTCGTTTGTACTACACATCATGCTGATATCTAACTGATACAGTAAGGCTCGTTTGTACTACACATCATGCTGATATCTAACTGATACAGTAAGGCTCGTTTGTACTACACATCATGCTGATATCTAACTGATACAGTAAGGCTCGTTTGTACTACACATCATGCTGATATCTAACTGACGCTGATGTAAAGCATGAAGCAGCTGGTCACAGCAGTTTGACCGCGGCAGATTATTTTATGGTGAAACCTAACTGAAATTGACGGCCAAAACTAGAAAAACATAAACCGACCGCCAAAAATAACAGGACACTTTACTCGAACTAACTAAAATGGACTGCAAAAACTAGAAGGGCACCTCGATCGGTCATTTTATAGTGAAATCTAAATGAAATGAACTGTTAAACACCAGCAAGGCGCCCCACGCAGTCACTTTATAGTGAAATCTAAATAAAACTAAGGAGTTGCCGTACTACGTTTACTGTCGAAGTATACCAAAAACACTTAATATCTGGTCGCCTAAAAGTGATAACTTAATAAAGAATTCTCCATTTAAAGATTTTAAGGAAGGGTTCTTCTTAACTTAAGATATTTCCAGCTTCTATTATGATTTCCTATGAGGAATTTTAAGTAATGAATGATCTTGAAACTGTGCCCAGGTCACATTAAAGTATTACTGCTGTCAAGGAAATATCGTACCGGATACCGCACAGCAGTCATGATCATATTATACAGTTCGCAGACGAACTCTCGCCTACAACCAGCAGTAGTGACTACCATAGACATTAGTTTATCCCGCCTCAGAAAAGAATCTTGTATTCCTATTGGTTAAAATGACGTCACGTGATATCCAATATATAGTCGTACAGCGGCAGAGTCCAGAACCCTCTTCACAAAATGAGGACAGAAGTCGTAACGTCCACATTAATATAAGGGCGGAGAAAAGAGTATAAATCATTTTTTTAAAAAAGAAGCATATAAGAAGCATTTTATTAATATAGTAAATATACAAAACTAGTTATTTTTTGTACATATCTTTCGGTTAGACTGTACGCTATTAGTCATGACAACTTTTGAATAGATGTTGTAACAGATAGCAGGAAGAACATGGTACGAGACCCTGTTAATACATTATCATGATACTGTTTTGTAGATTTGTTATTAGATTGCCAACCTTTGGTGTCAATATGTGTTTCCTTATTGAACAATAAGACAGCTAGAACATGTATTGAATAGAATAAAATAATTGCGACCTTATCTACTCAAAATATTAGGAAGATTTCTGGGATTCGACTGCCTGTGGAAATCTGAATCTGATCAGTGAGAATATCTGTCGATGGTTTATGAAGTTTCGAACAACGACATACCTGGTAAGTTATAATTTATTTTTCTATTTTTTACCCCCGTTTTGAAATAACGCTTGGATTTGGAAGGGGTTATGGTAGCATTTTGTCTTACCCATAGCCGTCTCGTCGCGTCCCGTTCCGATAAGGCGAAGGTATGAATACAGTGCGGATATTTCCTACTGTTTTGAATTTATCTATCAAGGAATTTACAACCGTTACTCGTTAAAAGAACTTCCGAATATGTCCGACACTCCCTAGAAGCAGGTCTCAGAGGGTAACAGAAGCATCTGTTTTTGAGGTGGTGATGAGGATCGTTTAGTGGAAGAAGTTGGTGTAGAGGGGTCGCTAAAGAACATTCCTTGTGTGGAGGGATAGTGAAAGGAACCGGGTGTGGGGTGGGAGACGGACAGGGTGGGGATTGGTAGCTAGTGAAAGACGATTGCTTGGTATTTTATTCAGTTGACTACTATGACCCCTTGCGATAGTTTCCACAATTATGCTATTCTATGCCTTGAGATCACGCTGTTACTAAGCTTCTTGAACAATTAAAGGTAGGTTTCGCCAAACCAAATAAATATTTTTTTGTGAAATTCGATAAGCGGAAGAAAAGATGAAAAAACATATTAAAATATCTCAATTTAATTTCTTTATGTGTTTGAGATTGAACAAATGTGTCTTGAATCCAAAATTGAAGGAAATCCTTGATTTATTACGGTGTCCGTCAGACAAAATAATATGCAAATGAAGCTGCGATGGATTGTGTTGTCGAAGTTTGGCGCATGCTTATTGTCACGCACTAAAAGTAAACAAAATGGTTGAACGAAAGTGTGCGAGATGAAAAAAATATATCTGAATCGGCAACAAAGTGGAGGAAATTATAATGGATTCGGTAGCACCCTAGGATATATATAGGGAATTGAATTCAGAGATGGCATGTAGCAATAGAAGAAACAGAAGCCACATCTCAAGCGGAACTTGCCGGGATCTGTTGGGACTCGTGTAACGGCATTGCACGTGGTGAGTTAAATTTCAACACATATGCCAGCGCACAAACAACCGCAGACTAACTACATGTATATTTGGTGTACAAAGTTAGCGAGCGTATGTAAGTAACATGGAGTGTTTTAGATTATATGATATGTATAAACAGTCCCTCGCACTTCGATTTGTTGTTGTTTTTTAACTAAACATGCCGTGGCAAGACTGTCACTTCTATTTGACATTTTGTTGCACGCTTCCGTTTGTTGCTGCGGCCTCGTTTTGGAAAAAATACGTCATGTTCTATGTAAAGCTTGGCTTCGCTCTATTTTTAGAGGAGTATTTTCCTGGTCAAGCTAGACAACTGACCACCCATATCGTTCGCTGTATGCATTGAAAATGATCTGAAGATTATATCTATGTATAGGATAAATTTCAATTTCGTAGTCTTTATATTTCATTGGGCGAAACCTACCTTTAAGAACTTTACAAAAATGAACCCTACATGTAAGTTATCGATGTCGCCAGACAAGGAACCCTACCTTACTCGATGGATAAACTTAGATATGTTTCTGTTCACGTGATCTTTAACATTAACATTTGGTATTTTTACCAATGGGAAATGTACTGTAATATAATTCATTAGTTGTAACCGGTGACTAATCATCCGACAGACGTTTCCCGCCATTTGATTACTCTGTCTTGGCGACCTAAAAACGGAACGCTTAGGGCTTGTTTAGCACTTAAAAATTAAACAAAAATGCATGTACATGTACATTGTAAAACAAATGTGGGTAACGTAAATTTGTATAACACTCCAGATCCACCAAACACGACGGAACGCAAGGTTTGCAGCCGAATCAGTAACAAGATGGCCTTATCCCAGATACTAAAAGCAATATTCGTAATGCCATTTACGGCGGGGAATTCTAGAACCGCTCAGCGCCGACCCCTAGACTTGGACGGTACGACTTCCACTGCCGTCCTCCGGATGTTCTTTTTCTGTCTGATCTTGCTGCTAGTGAAGACTACAACAGATGCAGAACACCCACTGATAAACTTTGTTGGTATGCAGATTTGCTTGAGTGTCATCGTATTCCTCGGATTGTTGTCCTGCCTTATCGCTCTCATCATCATCAAAGTCAAAGGATTCCACTCGATCATGGTACGGCGGTCTGATGTAAAGTCTTCGCGCCTTCAGATGACCGTTCTGTGGGCGTTTGGGATGTTATCTCTCACTTTCATTTTCCTAAAAAGCGGCCATATCATACAGTGTATCTACAACCAGGGTCGGGATATCACAGGCGACGTTCCAGTGATGGAATGTGTATATTATGGACTCATATTTGTGTTGCTGCCTATTCAGATGCTAACCTTGACCTATCTGACGCCGTACAGATTTCGGAATTTCTTAGGGATTCAGTATATGATACAGCTAGTTCTGGCGTCCAACCTTACAATGTGGGTTTACGGTTTACTGCAACATGATATGAACTATTCTCAGGTGGATTTCGGAAATGAAACGTGGCATACCAACTGCACTAACATGACATTTACACACATGCTAAATGTTTCCGACCAAATTCTCTCGCCCATATTTTTGGAATATTCCATGTTAGCAATAACGATGACGCAGAATTTGTCAGTGAAGTGGAAAACCTGGAGCAATGATCGGGAGAATCACGACGAAAATGAGAGGGCAGAGATGGTAACTGAATTGTTAAATCCTGACGAAGTCGGCGAACAAGATGTTTCCCAAAATGAAGACACCGCGTTGTTGCCCACTACTAACGTTAGCAGAATGCGGAGACAGTCTGTTGGGTTTTATGCCAGTCTGATGTTTTCCGCACTGGTAGGTGTCAGTATATTCATAGGATATGTTGTTCGAGTCACAGGTCACGTCCAAATCACCATGAATTGGCTGCCATTGTTGGAACTCGTCTTTTCAATAACAATGACAGTATGTACGTTTGCCGTGTATTATTTTCTAGCGAGAGACACACATCCTCCTACCATGTCCAAGTCTATATCAGGAGGTGACTATGTCTTTATCATCTCTTCCCTAGGGAGTTTGACTGGAAGATTACTTCGATTACTAGTATCACTTAAACTTGCGAACACCAACCGATTACTCATGTCTTCGCGCGTGGTATTCTGCGGTCTCTGTTATTTGCAGACCGTACTTATTCTTCACGCTAGCCGCT
Organism: Argopecten irradians; assembly: GCF_041381155.1. Lineage (NCBI taxonomy): Eukaryota > Metazoa > Mollusca > Bivalvia > Pectinida > Pectinidae > Argopecten > Argopecten irradians. Next base: position 30,278,967 of record NC_091142.1, on the reverse strand, counting down.
GCAGCCCTAAACACAACCCTCGGAGCATGTCGCTAGGTGGCGCTCTCCTACTGATGGCGCTGTACAACTGCGGGTTCTGGATTGTAGAAAGCTTTATAATGGGCAACTATCCTGTTTTGGAGGAGACAGAAAAACGCATGCTTGGTCAAGGAATGTTTGATTTCAGAAACAATGTCTGTCATCCCTTGGAAGTCTTCTTTAGATTCGCGTCAGCACTGGAATTCTATGAACTGTATAGGAAATTCGGGAGACGTAAAGATTAGACGCAGATTCAGCTTGTTTTTACTAAGATCCAGTGAACACTTATATACATGTAACAATTATATCGCATTGAGAACAAAACAGCTGACATTTTAATACTTTACTTACATGTCCATGTTTCGGGGAAATGTAATTAAACGTTATGCGTTGTATCAGTTTTTTAATACAAGTATTTAAAAGACAGCATAACCGGAAACCCAAACCATCTGGAGTTGCTATTTACAAAATACAAGAGGATAATACCGAAGAGATCGTGTTTTATTTCAAGTTCAACATAAATGATCAATCAACCTGATCATAAAATGTTTGTTATAAGGATACATGTAGCACATATGTGGGTAAAATTACCGGACTACGGTACATATTCTGATTAACTCAACAAGTCGAGCCCGTAAAAATACTATTACTGAACACTGCCTTGCACGGTACAATAATTAAACTTTCGATTTTCTGAAGAAAAAAGTCGCATATAAGACTTGTTTTAGTCAAATGATATTCAACATTACACTTTAATAAAGCAGAAAAATGTCTATAAGAATGAAACGTTACAAGTTACATGTTGTCTTTGAGATATGATTAATTCAATAAATTATGAGTTAGTCAAAATTCCAAATATCTTTTCATTACATGTTTCATATATACAATCTATCAATAAGGAAATTAAACACGTATATGTGCGATTATAATCTAAAAAGCACACATTATTTGAATACTCCACGGTGACCTTGTCGTTTGCTTACCTACAAGGAAGATTTTGAAACTCTCGCAAACGCAGATAAATATTGGTCCTTCCTATACTTTGTGCACACCCGTTGCTGGTACCAGAAATATAAACACCAAGGAGTTGAAGGTAAGCTGGTATTTATGTTTTGTGATTTTCTGGATTGTATTATGTGCTAATGGGTCTGTCATTGAAGAACACACCAGGAATTAATGTTCAAACATACCTGTCAACTTTCAGGAATGCAACGCGGGAGAATGCGCGTGAGCGAAATTTTCGACAATCTAACTGATGCGCTACGCGTCGCTAATCATTATTACTTGTGATATTTTATCATAAACCCTGTTTATCTTAGAAAAATATCATAGAATGCAAATATTTCAATAAAAAATGAATAAGTTAATTTATTTTTATATCCTGTTAGTTAAAATCTTGTATATTAATCACGAGAAGAAGGAGGAGAAAAGGTACTGGTGATATATTCATGTTGCGACTGCAAAATATTGAAACAATTGGATCCATGTGGCGAAGTAAATTCATCAGAAAATATGTTTCGTCTGTACCGGTACTTTTCTACTTTCACTTTCAATCTCCTTCTGAATCATCATCGCCGATACATAATGAAAATACAGAGGATTCCCGATAGCAAATCCAAATATATAGGCATAACAAAGAACACAGAGGATTACCAACAAACCTAGATATAAAGGCACGCGGTTTGGAATGGTACTTGAAATATAATTAGCGACGTAATTAGATAACTTACCATGCATTTTATGATTGCCTTCAAGTTATATTTCATCAATTTAAAAAGTGTAGGTAGAAAAGACAGAAATTGATAACAGGCATATTCGCTTTGAGGTATTGTTCATCATGTAATGTACTGTATTATCTTCAGATCAGACAATAACGACAACAAAATAGAACACCAAAATGGCATGGTCAAACGTACTCAAAGCTGCTATAGTACTGCCATTTACGGCAGGGAATTCGAGGACTGCTCTGCGCCGATCCCCAGACTTGGACGGTACGACTTCCACTGCCGTCCTCCGGATGTTCTTTTTCTGTCTGATCTTGCTGCTAGTGAAGACTACAACAGATGCAGAACACCCACTGATAAACTTGGTTGGTATGCAGATTTGCTTGAGTGTCATCGTATTCCTCGGATTGTTGTCCTGCCTTATCGCTCTCATCATCATCAAAGTCAAAGGATTCCACTCGATCATGGTACGGCGGTCTGATGTAACGTCTTTTCGTCTCCAGATGACCGTTCTGTGGGCGTTTGGGATGTTATCTCTCACATTCATATTCCTAAAAAGCGGCCATATCATACAGTGTATCTACAACCAGGGTCGGGATATCACAGGCGACGTTCCAGTGATGGAATGTGTTTATTACGGACTCATATTTGTGTTGCTACCTGTTCAGATGCTAACCTTGACCTATCTGACGCCGTATAGATTTCGGAAGTTCTTACGGATCCAGTATATGATACAGTTAGTTCTGGCGTCCAACCTTACAATGTGGGTTTACGGTTTACTGCAACATGACGGGAACTACTCACAAGGAAATGTTAGGAATGGAACTTGGCACACTAACTGCATAAATTTAACATTTACACACATGCTTAATGTTTCACACCAAATTCTTTCGCCAATATTTTTGGAGTATTCCATGTTAGCAATAACAATGACGCAAAATTTATCGATGAAGTGGGAAACGTTGAAGAATGAAAGAGAGAGTGAAGAATGTGTAGAACCTGATAGGTCAACAAGGGTTATTGAAATGGTAAATCCAGAGGAATCCGATGACCAAATTATTTCCCACAAAGAAAACACTCCATTATTGCGAGGTGATTTGAATGAGACGAAGCGGAGACAGTCTGTTGGGTTTTATGTCAGTCTGATGTTCTCCGCACTGGTAGGTGTTAGTATATTCATAGGATATATCGTTCGAGTCACAGGTCACGTCCAAGTCACCATGGACTGGGTACTTTGCTTGGAACTTTTATTTTCAATGATGATGGCGATATGCACATTTGCCATATATTATTTTCTGGCGAGAGACACGCATCCTCCGATAAAGTCCAAAACACTCTCCGGTGGCGAATATGTGTTTATTATATCGTCAATTGGATCGCAAACTGGAAGTCTTCTCCGAATGCTGGCGTCTCTGAAAATGGAGCATCCTAGCAGTTTACTTTTGTGTTCGCGCGTGATATTTTGTGTCCTGTGTTACCTGCAAACCGTGCTTGTCCTACACGCCAGCCGCTGCACCCCTAATCACAGTCACAGGAACAGATCGTTAAGGGGAGCTCTCATACTCATGGCGCTGTACAACTGTGGGATCTGGATTGTTGAGAGCTTTATAATAGGTAGGCTTCCTGATTTGGCCAAGGCCGAGGAGCATATCCTGGGCCAGGACATGTTCTATCTAAGCTACCACATCTGCCATCCCTTGGATGTTTTCTTCAGATTCGCCTCAGCACTGGAATGCTATGAACTGTATAAGGAATTTGGGACACGAAATCTGTAGAGGCTGTTCCGGTTTCATTTATTTTTGTTTCTGTAATCCAATAGGTTTTTATAGAGCCTACGAATGACATAAAAATGGTTTTATAGCAACGTGCACAGCCTGTGTTATAGCACAACATGATCTTACAGAGCTTATTTATTCACGTTTTGTTTCATTATATATTACACATGTTACCTTGCCATATAATATTTTGTATATACATGCATGTGACCAGTAGTTGGATTTGTTGTTCTGGGCGGAATATCCATTAATCCATTACAATGTTATAGTTTATATACTGCTGTGACGTCAGGATTCGAAAATGGAGACAAAATAGCTGCCACTGGAAGTTTAGCAATGAATTTTGACATTGATATACTTCGAAATGTAGGTATTTGGAAATAATCATGTGATGAAGACTTACCTATCTTTAAATATTACTCTCTTGGACCCGTTAAAATTAAGAGCATGTTTTTACATACTGTTTAATAAAAAAAAAATGATCGAATATCAATCTATGGATACCTCCAATATCATTTATTTAAAGGAAACCATTCATTTACTGAAAAGACGTAACTGGAAAATAAATTTTATGACAAAAACGCTGAAATTATATGGTATCGGTTTAATGTGACTTCAGAAAAATAAGAAGGCAAACTAATTCCAAGCTATCACAAAGTTATAAACACTGCTTGACTTCATAAATTTACACTTTATAGTTATGTACATGTATATTCATACAGTGAAAACTTCCCAGGGCAGTAATGTGACAACCAATACCTACCGCAAGGGAGATAAATATAGAAAAGGTAAAGACGAACGACATTTTGAGTAAAGCAAAGAAAGGACACTGGTACTGAAGGTATCTCACTTCCTCCCCATGAGAGAAAAGGTTTATCGTTTAGTTCTTAAAAGTACTTTAACATGTGTACACAAACACCTACAATTCACAAGAATTAGAAATGTTTGTTGGGCTCCAAAGAGATTAATACCATCGGGTTTATATATGAGCTACATCATTACCTTATTTCCGGGAATTATTCCCCACTCTAATTTTCAATTCGTCAACATTGATGTACCGGATCATTATATGTTTAAGTTGAAATATTTAATCTAGATGTTTAGTATAGTTCGTAAATTTGTAATTGTAAATGCATTTCTTTTGTTGATCGATAAGTACTGTATAGTTGTTAAACTTCGCGGATTTAAAATTACGCGATTTTCTGTTTTGTTATTGTCGCGGGGGTTATTTTCGCGCATTATCTTAGTAGCCTTTGGAAGCGTTATTTAAACGACAGACTATAATATTAAACAATGACATTGATAAACTTCGCGAGGTATTAAACATCGCGAATTAGGATGGTTTCGCGAATATAATGAAATCAAAACGTCCGCGAACATTAGCAATTATACAGTTTGCATCGGTATCATATTCGTGATAAGGAAGTATTAGAATAATCTCAGATATTGTTTTTTTATTATCAATTCATGATTCATCAAAGAGATACTTAGTATTAAGAAGAATTCTCAATCAGTGAATTGACGTTATCTTTATGACCAAATTTTTAGATAAGCCGCTTAACAAAACGTTAAAACACAACGCCTAAGGTATAAGGTTTTAGAAATAAGTGGTGCTACAGGGAAGTATAGAAATAATTAAGGAAGTACAGTTTTATTATATAATAAAGGATACTTAAGCTATGCACAATCCAACGACATTGTTTATATCATGGTTAAATAGTTTCAGGCACTATACGGATATCTGCATGAGGTCAGAAAATAAAACGTTCATAATCAGTCAGTAGGACTACAAGGTTATATGTATGGGAAGTCTGTTTAATTTGTATTTTTAAGATTACACCAGGAAGAAATAACACTATAAAACAAGGAAACAAGAATTACGCGTAATTATAAGTATCACCTATACCGCATTGTTGATTTATTACATAACTATAATGAATTATTTAAAAACATCTGGAAGTAAAACAAAATGAAGGAAATGTGAAATGAAGCATAATTATGTCTTACAACATCTGAATCCCACAACCTGAAGGAATTCTGCAACAATTAGGTGTGTTGAGGTGGTAATGATCGCCTTTAGCTATACTCCAAGATTGCTTAGGATAATACTTTTCTTTTTGAGAAGGAGAGCGAAGTATAGTTAAGAATCACTAAGTTTCAAAGCCTCTAAATCCCACACCCTGATATGAACAATTAGGTGTGTCGAGGTAATAATGATGTCCTTTAGCTATTATTAATGTTTGGTTAGTATATGGTTTATAGGTAATAAGAAACAGAGCTAAATGTAAAACTTTAAAGTCAAATCTACTAAATAGTTTAGCATCCCTAAGTTTCACAGCCTCTGCATCCAATGGCCTGAAATGAATCCTGCAAAAATAAGGCGTGTTGAGGTAATACTGATGTCCTTTAGCTATGTTTAAAGTTTGGTTAGGAGTGGACTTTTTGAGAAACAGAGCTAAACGCAAAACTTTAAAGTGAAATGTTGACGACAACGCCGCCGGGCGGCGGAAAGAAATATCGTCGCGGGCGGTACAAAAACATTCTAAAATTACAAATAGCATGCTTCATGATGTCCATGGTGTCCTTCTGTGATGATGTAAGGACCTATAAAAAGTCTACGCTAGTAAACATTGTATGTACATGTATATCATTTTGATACTCGCAAGGAATATATACAAGGACACAGATCTATGCGTTTTATATAGTTTGTTCGGTGACTTCTTTTTCTATGTATCAAATGCTTTTTCAATGTTTGCAGTGATTGGCCTGTTGTTCTATAGAACTATGATAGTTACACTCCCCCACAGAAGTGTGCAGATATTTGTCGACTATACGTGTACTACCGCTTAACCTCACTGGAAATACACACTCTTTTTTCGGTCGAAATAGTCGATAGATGCCAGACAATACATTGAAAACGATAGTATCATTTAAAATTTACCGTCTTTTTACTAGGTATTTTATTTTTTTAATTTCTTTATTTTGTATGTTTTCGGTATTTACGTATTTTTTCCTTTTAAGATTTTGTTTTAGATTTCATGTATATGTAGGGTATCAGCCAATGGCGAAAGAGAGAAGTAAATAATTGTATTGTCGTGTTTGGTTGGCGTATTGGTGTAGCCTTAAACAAGAATCTTAGTTAAGATATTTCAAATGAGCCCAACCATTGTTTATACATGTTCTTGCCGTTACGACTGTTGGATTGAGTAAGTAATTGATAATCATATTTATGTTATGAAATCATACTGTTCCATTGTTTTTCCATATTTGCTAATAAATAAATATGTTCAATTTTATAACTGTCCCAATCTGATTAAGACAACATTACTATTTTCTGCCATAATAAAGACAATGGTGGGCTAACTGTAGAGTTTGAAACACATGAACCATTCCGGCGCAGTGACAAAGAGATGATGGGCAAACTGTAGAATTGGAAACACATGAACCATTCCGGCGCAGTGACAAAGAGATGATGGGCATACTGTAGAATTGGAAACACATGAACCACTCCGGCGCAGTGACAAAGAGATGATGGGCAAACTGTAGAATTGGAAACACATGAACCATTCCGGCGCAGTGACAAAGAGATGATGGGCATACTGTAGAATTGGAAACACATGAACCACTCCGGCGCAGTGACAAAGAGATGATGGGCAAACTGTAGAATTGGAAACACATGAACCATTCCGGCGCAGTGACAAAGAGATGATGGGCATACTGTAGAATTGGAAACACATGAACCACTCCGGCGCAGTGACAAAGAGATGATGGGCAAACTGTAGAATTGGAAACACATTAACCATTCCGGCGCAGTGACAAAGAGATGATGGGCAAACTGTAGAATTGGAAACACATGAACCACTCCGGCGCAGTGACAAAGAGATGATGGGCAAACTGTAGAATTGGAAACACATTAACCATTCCGGCGCAGTGACAAAGAGATGATGGGCAAACTGTAGAATTGGAAACACATGAACCACTCCGGCGCAGTGACAAAGAGATGATGGGCAAACTGTAGAATTGGAAACACATGAACCACTCCGGCGCAGTGACAAAGAGATGATGGGCAAACTGTAGAATTGGAAACACATTAACCATTCCGGCGCAGTGACAAAGAGATGATGGGCAAACTGTAGAATTGGAAACACATGAACCACTCCGGCGCAGTGACAAAGAGATGATGGGCAAACTGTAGAATTGGAAACACATGAACCATTCCGGCGCAGTGACAAAGAGATGATGGGCAAACTGTAGAATTGGAAACACATGAACCACTCCGGCGCAGTGACAAAGAGATGATGGGCAAACTGTAGAATTGGAAACACATTAACCATTCCGGCGCAGTGACAAAGAGATGATGGGCAAACTGTAGAATTGGAAACACATGAACCACTCCGGCGCTTGTAGAACTTAAGACACCATAGTCATTCGGCTATCGCCACTTCCATTGTAATTTTTGTGGTTGAGATATAAATTAAAAAGAAATGAAGACTGGTGGGGACATTACGGTCAAAACTAAAGCATATAGGCCTTTGTAATAACACAATGTCCAAATACGTTCATCTAAAATATCTACACTTTCGAAAAATCAATATTGCTACTGTGAAATATTGGAGACTATTATGAAAAGTCGAATACATGTTTATTTTTTAAAAAATCAACATGATTATATGAACATAGGAAATGAACTATTAAAATGATAACTAATAAGTAGAAATGACAGATATACATCAATAAAAAACCCAAACGTTTTACTCTGCATACATTCTGAGCTGTATGACTTAATGCCTACGAATGTAAACGGACGCATTTCCGTGAAAATAACTCATTATCAAACACAAAAACGAGGCTGTCATCAGACCTGAGCCGATTACTTTACTAGGTCCTCGTTAGACAACTTTATGTAATTCTATCGACACAGTACAAAGGATCATGATTTTATGATAAAAAATGTCATAGCCAGTGAAGAATATTAGCATCATTATAAATAATATTCTTCGAAATGGTTTTGTTTCAAACAGTCATGGTGCACAAAAAGCAGGAAACACTTTCCTAACATTACATTCCTTTATCCGCTGATAAATGTTCTCAGAAACTTCATAAAACGATCGGAGACTTGGTGAAAGTAATCCAAATATTTACGACTTACCCTAGAATTTCCCAAATAACACGGGGCAATGCTGACGTCACCACAAAGGAGACTTCACCAACGAGACTTTACCAACGATCTATTTCCTCTTGCATACCGATTGGTATTCTAACACTGCTGAAGTCAACACTCCAGAAGTTTTCTGGTAGATCTGAAGATGGCACTATTTCACTGTCGGGTATTATTTTCACTGTACAGTTCCAGAGGAGGGTTTCCAAATCGAGTGCTGTCTGAGTGTTTGTAACAGATTTATTTTCCTTCACAACATCCTCACTGGGAGACCTTTTATTGAATACAATTACAAACGTTGTATTTTAACACGACATTACATATTACAAAGAATATAACGCATTCTCGTATTAAACAAAAATTCTCAAATGATAGAGTAACAAACTCGTTTAAGGTTTAGACTATTAGACATTTCCAGCCATTCAGTCGTCTGTGCATTGTAATAAAAAGGACAGGTTGTAAAATTTAAGTTACCTTTTTAGCAACGGTTCGTCAATAGTGTAGGTCAAATCTGTATAAAGAAGCAAAACAGAAAATTAGCGGAATGAGAACTTGATTTGTAATTCACGAGAACGTACTGGATTTCGGTTTATCATCATTTCAGATGATTATGATAAATAACCTCTATGAATTCTAAATACATTTCAAAGGCTAGAAATTATACCAGTTCATTGCTGAAGGCAAAACAAGTAATTTCAAACTCTAAAACACTTTAGAATTTAATAGTCATTTTGGTTTTGACTTGATCGTCTGTGACTACATACCGATTGCCGGCTTGTAAGAGGGGTCGACGTACGATAGCAGTGGCCTTCCTTGGTAGAAAACCTTGACAGAGAAAAAATGGCGAAAATATCAATGTATTTACATTGGACATTTTTTTTTCGCTTTATTAACGGAGAATGCAGCGAAAATGTAATCATTAATATAGATACAATTTACACCACAGGAATGCCACTGAATATGGTCATAAATAATATAAAACACACAAATATTCGCCAATTCTTAATACCTTTTTATGACTGTGTGAGATACAATTTACATCCAAATGTAAATCATTAGCACACTTCTAAACAAGAGGCCCAGAGGGCCTTTATCGTTCACCTGTTTATTTGGGTTTTTTGTGAGTAATTCTGTAATTTAGTAATTAGTGATTCAAAAATCACAAAATTAAATTGACCCCACGATTTGCTTAATTTTGAATCCCAGTCATATAATGATGCTATAGATACCATACGAATATGTTATCCAATACATAGTTTCAGAGAGGAAGTAATTTAGATGAAAATAGAAACCTAATTAACATTTTTGGCCCCGCACCTAAGGCCCCAAAAGGTCATTTTTACAATTTTGAATCCCCACCCTAAAAGGATGCTACCATTGCATTATGAGTGCTATCCCATACTTAGATGCTCATATGGTAACAGCCAAATTGATCCCTTTTGACCCCACCCCTCTGCCTACGGGGGTCAGCCCCATCATTTGTACTATTTTGAATCCTCACCCTCTAAGGATGTTATTATTGAATTATGAGTGCTCTCCCATGCTTAGTTGCAGAGAAGAAGTTGTTTAAATGAAAATAGCCAAATTGACCCCTTTTGACCCTGCCCGTCAGGCCCCCAGGGGGTCAGCCAAATCATTTGTACAATTTTGAATCCCCATCTTATAAGGATGCTACCATTGCATTATGAGTGATATCCCATGCTTACTTTCAGAGAAGAAGTCTTTTATATGGAAATAGCCAAATTGACCCCTTTTGGCCCCGCCCCTCAGGCCCCTGGGGGTTAGCCCCATCATTTGTACAATTTTCAGTCAGTAACGCATAAGGATGCTACCAGTCGAATTTTGTTGAATTCCGACCAGCGGTTATGGAGAAGAAGTCGATTGTTGACGGACAACGGACGCCGGACGACTGACGCCGGACGCCGGACGACGGACGTCGCGGTATCTCATAAGCTCACCTGGTCACCTCGGTCCTTCGGACCAGGTGAGCTAATAAATTACATCCATATTTGTCGTTTTATTTCATAATTTCAGCACCATGGTAAATAACCAACATTCGATTTACTAAATTTTTAATACTATTTATGGGAAGTCATAACAAGTAAATTTGAAAACCAAGCTGAAAATATTTGTAAATGTTTTATCAAATAGGTCGTTTTAAAAATTGATCAATTATTTTGCTGCTAAGCTAATATTAGATTTACCAAATTAGTTATTTCTATCAAACAACCAGCATACGAAGTTAACTAATGTAAAGTATACAGTATGTACATCTTGTAATTGCTATATACATCAGACAACGTATATATTTTAAATGTCTTTCTTGAGCAATAAAAATAAAGTATTGATTATTATGAAGTCGCTATTAAGTTCATATTGAACTGGCACAATAAAAAGAACGGTGTTCAAAATAAGTAACACTTTATCGATAGATAATTGTACAGTGTACCTTCAAATTACTTAGAGATGAAATTTATTCGCGACATATTATCATTTTAACATCGACCGTATGTATTTTAACGGTAGTTTTATTTACCTCTTTTCGCACTGCTCATAAAGCGTTAATTTATGTACAGTGTTCATTGGCACTGCCCATAAAGCGTTAATTTATGTACATTGCTAATTGGTGAACCATCGAATTGCGCTAATGTATGTCCGCACTTATAAATCATGATTTACAATTTTCCGCATTTGCGCTAAAATAAGAACGTTTATAGTATAAATAGAAATGATGTCAAATTACTTTAATTTAATGCAGTTATATAGGGTTATGATTTACACGTCTTGTACCTCCCTGTAGCCTCGCCTCTTCTTCACCAGAACTCCGTCATTGACAGCCGACACCCACTGGGCCGGGGTTTTAAACACCTCCCCTCCTGGGCCTCTGATCAAACCGGAGTCCATCAAACTTCCCACAAATCGTCCATTCTTTATAAACACAGTAAAGACAATCGTTAATTTACTCTATATTAAGGATTCAGAACAATCCACACACATCCGTTGATGCCTCCAGCATTCCTACCATTTTCTTTAAATCTTTGTATATTCTCACTTCTCAGTGATCAGCTACTTACTTAAACTATTCAGCATTCTGTATTAATTTCTAACAATGCTCTTTACTATGTGTGAGGGTACAAAAGAATATGCTAGTGGTAAAAGAACATTAATTAATGTTGATTTTTTTTTTATTTTGCGAAAATGGCATGTATAGGTCGACATCAGATAATGTATCTATCTCAGTATACAAAGTGTATGGACGGAAGTGGATAAACTTCAGACTATAGAGTATCGAAGCGAGAGGAAGAGAAGATGGCGTGGAAAACAAGTTGGTAAAACATCGATATTGCTAATATTCGAAATGACCGATGTATGTTATTACGTTTCTTGGCATAAATATAGATATTCTAGTGAAAATAATCCAATTTAATCACTCTACATTACAAAAAAATGTAGCGTAAATCTCAAAGAAATGATGCTTGGATGCTTTGTTTTTAGTTAGATTGTCATAAAGTCAAATTATTTATTTAATTCGAATACTACTTGTGTGATAGTTACATGGAATAGCATTGATTATTTTCAGAAGGCGTCAGTTTATCTTGAAATGTTGGCCTCAAAATATTGGTTTGTATCGTTGCTTGCTACTCAAATGTATAGTCGTTGCAATTTTCGAAGAAAAAAATACTGCATTGCCAATGGCTTTCGGAAAAATGAAATTCGTGTTACAATTTTAAGTATGTCTGTCTTAATGTTATGTTTTCAGCACTAAACATCAAAATGGTTGAAAGTAACACTAGAATCTACGAGGAAGAAATAAAGCTTGACATTAAGAAAGAAACAAAGAAACGTCAAATCAATGCAAGAAATTATAATGATTCCGCTGAAATACAGCATAGATTAAAATTATCATCCTAATGATAACCACACAAAAACTTAAGAAATTAGGAACTACTAATCTGAAGCATTGTACAGTATTATAATATACAGGATCAAATCCAGTAATAGTTTTACATGCCTTGCGCGTACGTATGCTGACTGAGAAGACAGGATGATAAAAAGATATAAAAAAAACCTCTTTGCTAAAGTACTACCATAATAATGGTAAACAGATGTGCTTTTGATTGAAGCCATCTTTAGTGATCTTAGCTACTGAAGTCGTTAAAATCAACTCAAACCACATTTTAATCTGGCACATGTATCATTTACGCGTCCACAACCGGCACAACCACTAAAATGACGCTACCTTATGGCTATCTTTGGTAAGTATCACTTTTATTCCGCTTTCAGTATATAAGTATATGACCAGTATGTCAACATAATTTCTCTGAAACAATAAATGGCATCACGTTCACAAACCTATTACATACCAATCGATACAGACGTACAATTGGCTTTTTGTTTGCGTTTATAAGGACATGTTTGACCCTACGTAACATGAAATTTAAGATGTCCTTTTTTGTGTCTTCAGCAGATCGCCCCGGGAATTTAACAATATTTTTGTCCATACGGTTGAAATTGCTTCTTTGCCCCATTAGGTACTTACAAGTAATTTACTTTCACGTGTGATTATATTCCATGTACTTAGTACTTTGCGGGTGATTGAATAGAAGTCGTGAAAATTAATCGTTGCAAAAATGCTTAAACCCTATATTAACAATAGCATCAAATGAGTTTAAAACGCGAAATTGAATCGCCGTGAAATAACTTAAACAGGGAAACATGGAACAATTTTTAAAAAAATGAACCATCATTTCCGGCATAAGAAACAGGAAGTGGAGTACGTTTTGTTCTGTATTCAAGACTAATGACTGTCCCCTGAAAATGTAGATTACACCTAAAAACCACAACGTGATCAGTTTATTGCTCATTTGATGCGTTTACGCCAATTATTTGTAAATGTCCATATCCGCTGTCAAATTAAGTTGACAAAAAGTTAAAATTGACAGTGTATTTGATAATTTTGTTAAATCAACTTGTTTACTATGTTAGTTTTACAGCCTTTTTATAATGAATATTTTCCTATACATCACAAGCGACTATACACTGTCCTAGCAAGCAACTTTACAGCACCATTTTCAACACAAACAAGTGACTATACAGTTTTAACTGATAATAAGACAACTCTAAAGTACGCTTGTGGAAGAGATATTGTGTTCATTGGCATATATTTACACTTTTATTGTTTCGTCACTATATGAATCAACCAACTTACGAAAACAAACATTTGCCATTGAAAACACTGTGAATACACTATGAATACAACAATTCTCGTACATCGATCAAGTGATTTCAAACATCATTGTTTTATATCAATAAAAATAGTCCTCCACAATAATATACTGTATAATCTTTAATGTGTATTTTCTTGATATAGAATCAACTAAGGTTTACTGTAATAAGTCAATCAAATCTTATTTTAGTAATTATTTGTTTATCGTTTGTCATTTGCAAAAAAATGGTCGACCAGAAGGCAGAAGCTTGAAAACGCGACGCTGTGGAATGACTTTGTCAACCAGCTGTTCCATTAATCTCGTTTCTCATCGTATATGGGCGTTATAATTTTAATAATAATGTAATAACCTTTCAATAATTTCTATTTTCATAAATATTTCTTATGTAAATATATGGATTGAACGTATTTTTCTAATTTTCATAGCGCCTATGAATAGCAGAAGTTATCTACATATCTTCCGAAAGGAGCGCTATCGCCGGATATGTATAAACTAGTGATAGGTATATATATATTAGGGCTACCGTATATATTGCAATCAAGAGTCAATGATATATTTTCTTATTTATAAAATATAATTAAAACGTCTGTCATTATATTTGTTTTCGACATGTTGTTACAGGAAAATGTCGTCAATGTTTGTAACACAACGTGTATAATGTTCAAATGATTCAAACATTTGCATGACGTTGAATATAAACAATATGACATTAGGCTAGTTTCTGAAATATTATCAAGCTGATTCGCTCCATCAATCAACAATACCGGAATATCTAATTCTCTAAACACATTTAAGGCCCGGTGAATACATGGCTGCAGGGATTTTGCTAGCTTTTTCAGGCTTCATCGTCCGCCGCCATTTTCGATTTCCTACACGTGTCAAAACAACACTGCAAGCCGGTCAGCCCTTTGAAGTTTAATCACGATCGTAAGCTTATTTTGCCAGGACAATTGTACGTAAATTTGTTCATCATTTAGGTTCAAAAGTGTAAATATTTGCAGACACTATCATGTTTAGTTATTGCATTATTAGGTTACGATCGTCTGTAACAGCGTTTTCACAAACAGACTCGTATTTTTTTAAAACAAGAACACATTTGAACATTTTATTACTCAACAACATGTTCAAATCGATGTAAAACTACATAACATAGCACTGTGTGTTTGTATAATGTAATGGGTGTTTTATTATGGAATATATACAAAATAGACAACACATATGTTAAGGTCAAAATATTGCAATATCACAATACAGTTGTTGTGTATCGCAATATATCGTGGTACGCTTCTGCCGTAGGCGGCAGCCCTAATATATATATAATCAAGAGTCAATGAGATTTATAAAACATATATAACGACATGTTGTTACAGGAACAAATCATGTATAACGACATGTTGTTACAGGAACATATCATGTATAACGACATGTTACAGGAACAAATCATGTAGAACGACATGTTGTTACAGGAACAAATCATGCAGAACGACATGTTGTTACAGGAACAAATCATGTAGAACGACATGTTGTTACAGGAACAAATCATGTAGAACGACATGTTGTTACAGGAACAAATCATGTATAACGACATGTTACAGGAACAAATCATGTAGAACGACATGTTGTTACAGGAACAAATCATGTATAACGACATGTTGTTACAGGAATAAATCATGTATAACGACATGTTACAGGAACAAATCAGTAATGGTTGACAGTAGGTTAGATTTTTTACAAGTTTTAATTCATGATTGGAATATTATACAGATGCATACGTTACCTTTGATTCTGCGTCATTATGTTAGAGATATCACACATTTTAAATCATTGTTTGAATATTTTGATATATACCTCACCTTTGACTCTGTGACAAGACAATCCTTAGCAGATACGAGGATACCACGATCTATGAGGGTTGTCAGTGATGGATATTTCGTCTGAACTTGAGACTTTAAAGGCTCTTCTGATTCCTCCTGATAAACAATACGGCTTCTATAGATTTACTGGACACATGAACTACATTTAACTGTAAAACTATGCATTCCTCTCGCGATTTCAATTTAAAGTCATATTCACGAAAATTAAGTTTCCCAGATTTAAAATAGAATGAATCTACCTTTGAATTTAATGGTGCGAAAACTGTGCAATATATTAATTCGGGGAGAAAAACGTTCAGGAATTTACCTCGAGAAAATAAATCGTACACGAAAGGAAGTTGGTTTATAATATACATATACCGTTAATATAAACAACTGTGCCAAACCAAAGGAAGATTCCTGATGTGATATACGCAAAGTAAGTTAAGAGAATATTGCTATGAAATGTCTCAAATATATACATTCCCATGCAATGAATTGTATATTTGAAATGTTCCGGAAATCACAGGCCACAAAATATTATATACAACTGGACAGAGGTTTTCTTTAGAACTAGGATTGTGCAAATATGTTATATTTTTGGGGATGATCTCTATCGCTGTAAAAACACCATGCCGACAGCTACACTAACCTGGATCACTGTCGTCGTCTGTGTTCCATCATTCTGTTCGGTGTGAAACTCATTCTGGGGTACGTAGACTGGTATATCGCACTCAGTCGCCGTCTGTTGTCTTTGACTTTCGGCCAAAAGTCGTCTCTGCTGGATCCTTCTGCTGATTTCCGTCGATTTGACAGGGAACACATCACTACATGACGCGGTACTCGGCGAAATGTTATCTACATAAGTTGGATTTTGTACAGTTGGAGATTTGAACAATGGACCATTTGATGGAATCCGTTGGTGGGAAGTCAGTGGAGGACTTAACATCATTGGCGATGGGGCGACATGTGGTCTTACTGCCGTCGGTGGGATGAAGGTAGGTTTTGGTTTTGTATGTGTCGGCTTTGTGACCGGAGCTAAAGCACGGATCATTACACCGGGAATAGCAACAGGTTTGAGAGACACATCATTTAACTTCGTATTTGCCGTTGCATACTGTTTTCCAGTCATAACCTGGGACGGCGTCTTTGATGTTTTCTTGACAACGAGTTCCTGAATCAAAAAATCCAAACAGAAAATATACAAGGTCGTTGTCGTGTTATCCCTGGGTATGTTAAGTATCACATTGCCTTACATTAGAATATGTCAGACCAAACCTACACAAATGAACACAGAGCGCCTTTCTTAGCTTAAGTATATCTACCATAGAATTATTGAATACATTTAAGCATTGATGTCACTATTTTTTTTAATTTTATCGGGGTATGAAAAAAAAAATTGTTTGCAAACTGTGTGAATCCGTGTAGCGGATTCTCACAAAAGTTTGCAAACATTTTTTTTTCATAACCCGATAAAATTAAAAAATAGTGACATCAATACTTATAATTAATTTTATACTCCATTTGATGAAATGTGTGTATGTAACATCATAGTGGTTTTTCAAGGGATTTTTTTTTCCGAATCAATACGCAACGTCAATGTCTCTATAGTGACGTCACGATAACGTCGGGGTTTCGCGCCATTCTCGGATTTTTTTTTCATAGTGGTATCCAAAATAAATATTGGCCAATCAGAAAGCCAGATTTGGTATGAAAACAAAGAAAAATTAATTATTACTCTTTTAATCTTCTATTTTTGATCTTACCTTATTAATATATATAGAGGATCTTGCATGAATGGGTTTGTGATATGAAATTTATCAAACGAGTTTAATAATTTGATAAAAGTTCATGGCATATTAAAGTATTTAACAAGTTTGGTAAAATTTATATCATATAGTCACGAGTGTGAAATTCTGTTTATCACATATCTTTTATCAATTACGATGTAAGTAAAGTAATTCGTCTCCAAATAGAAAGGTAGGAATACGGCTTGGGACGTTCTTTTGTCAACTGAGACAAATATACGACGTCATATACATTGTATAGTATTATAGATAATAATGTCAAAACTACCATAACGTCATAAAAGTGTTATTACACATGTGCCATATGATAAGTATGACATAGCCGTACGAAAAGTTATGTGATAAAAACGTTTCTGCTATAACATGTCACCGTAGTAGATATGAAAGAGTATCATTACAGCAAATATTTTTGTAGCATTACTACCCTGTGTGTCCAAACCATCTTGATTGAGAGCAGAATACACTTATACTGGTGATCTGGGGCTCAGAGTAGAGTCTTTAGGCCTTACTATTTGGGTAGAGACCTGTTTAACACCTTTACTGGACTGTGAAAAGTGATCACGACCTTTACCAAAACAAGTATTTGTTTGTGTCTGATTTAACAATGTTACAGACACTCCATTTTTACTGGTATTTGAGTATATTTCTTTCACGTGTACTACACCTAGAGGCAGCGCGGTAGACCGATCCACTACATGACTATTTGGTTGTGATAAGAGTACATACCTTCTCTGAGTACGTCCCAGAAGGTTCCGGTCCTGTCCGATTGACTACTTGACCAGACCCTGCGATGGCACGGCTAATGTGCTGTCCCTGGTCCAACTTATTCCCTGAACTGGCGGTTAGTTCTTTGTCATGAGCATTACACGGGTTCAAATTAGATTTTTTCAGAGACAATACACATTCAAGGGGTCCAACACTGGAACATCCCTGTTCAAAATTCTCAGTACTGGTCTTATCAATCAAATGATTATTGTTGAAGGTTTGTGGTAACGTTCCTGCCTTGGTGATATCCTTCTTTTCTCTTTGTGTAGTATTGCAGCCAAGCAGCAAACTTTGTGAGAAAGATTCGGTGGTGTGGTGAGACGACAAAGTGGACTGCGTGTCAGGCATTCCTGTTCCAGTTCGCTCTAGTGCAATGGTTAGTTGACTTGATCCGGTAGTCTGACTTTCCTGGTGATTTGTTTTATTAGTCAC
Organism: Argopecten irradians; assembly: GCF_041381155.1. Classification (NCBI taxonomy): domain Eukaryota; kingdom Metazoa; phylum Mollusca; class Bivalvia; order Pectinida; family Pectinidae; genus Argopecten; species Argopecten irradians. Next base: position 30,260,206 of record NC_091142.1, on the reverse strand, counting down.
AATCGCTGTTGTCGTCTCACACCCTAAATTGCCATTTAAATGTTCAAAATTCTTTAACTTGGAGCTTAGCATTTTTTGTCTTTGGACAAGTTTAATCAGCTGTTTTTGACGCTTTCCAAGTTGCTCTATTTCGTCTTTGTATCGCAACCTGTTTTGTTTTGTTTTAGATTTTGCGCGAACATCAGCTGTAAGACGCTGTCTCTGAGATTTGTGTTGATCGCTGAGCTTGCGCAATAGCAATTGTAATGTCCCAATATGTAGTTTCAGTTTTTCAGCGTCTAAAACATGAGAAAGAAATTAAAATTATTCGATAATTATTTTAATTACTCAATCATCTATCATAAACAACGATTTTATATAATTTATAATTTATCACTACCATATTTTAAACAGGAATGGCCTGAATTGATACTGTACAGTATTTAGGTCAGGAACGTACCCGCAAGTTGTGGTTTCCTCAGTTGTTTGTCGACATATTCCTGCTGTTTCACGATCTTCCGAAATATTGCCTCTTCTTGGTCTTGCTATCAACACAGGAATTATGAAATCGACAAGACAATTATAATTTTTATTGATAATATTCAAAATAGGTATATATATAACGCATCATTTAAACAAAGCAACACACTGTGAATCCTTGCAGAACAGCATCTATCAAGCATACAGTCGGGAAAAGACATTTCTCCCATACTTCACAGGGATATCCCGTGGTTGCTAGGGAAAAAGATATCTCTATCTTACACAGGGGAGTGTAAGACAGCTCATACGCGCTAGACAATAACGTGACGTCAGGACGCGGCGTAACTGTGGCGCGCATTGTATATGACATCATAACGACGTTCCTGATAATGGCGCGATGAAAAAGCTGGAAACCAAGTGGAATTTCATCATTTTTTCTACTAAGTATGGGAGAAAAAGAATCAAACATGGGTCTGTGAAGTGGACAGGGATATCTCAACCCTCGTGAAAGATTTTGAACGTCAACCCTCGGCAAGCCTCGGATTGACCGGCCAAAACCTGTCACTCGAGTTGAGATATCCCTGTCCACTTCACAGACCCATGTAAGATTCTAATAGTCTGAAAATTTATTGGAAGGGATATACAATCTCAATGACCTTTTTATAGTACAACGAAGTTAACCTCTCAACACGACATGGGACGTTGAAGCATGGGCAATGTATATAACTCATAGACCTTTTATTTTTTATTTATCTATACAAAACACCCTAACATTGTACCAAACTATTGGGAAAAAGAGACAACTTGACATGTGTTAAATGATATCACTACATCATTTATTAAACCTTACTTATTTCGCATCAAATAAATAAGAAGTAAAGATCAAACTTGAAATGCTTACCTCGTCCCTGACTTGGTTGGTTATGTATGGTGATACGGTCGACTGACTTTCATGTGTTTCTTTTTGTGATGCAAATGTGTGTTTCTGCTCTCCATCGCCTTAAGAAATGTAGGTAAAAGGTAAATCTTTCAAAGAAACTCTGAACTTTTAAAATATAAGAATATAATACTGAACTTATGTAAGTAGCACTGTTCGTTCTTTTTTTCGTAGACTGGGGTACAATTAATATAGAAACCTGCACGTTACCAGGGTGAACAAAAATATGTTTAGAAATCAATTAAAATGCTAACATCATTTTTTTTCCATTAAATTCTAACGCTGTTTCCTGTTATTCTTTCCTGTCTGCCAAATTGAAGCGATTCATATTTATATGACTTGATTAAAAACTCGTTGATCAATAGCCAATGTTATTATACCTTTGCTTCCTTTTCATAATATAAAGAGTAGAGAATAGAAATGCTATTCAAATCCAATCGCAATCCAGTCGTTTAAAACCGCTATTTGCCGGGTAAATAGTCATTCGAACTATTTACCTGAAAATGAGCTATTTACCTGCATTCAAGTTTTCGCGGACTTTTGCTTAATCATGAATTTGATTGGATAACGCATTTGGAGTACTTCATTCGGAACCTCTCTGACTGTATCTCATTTCCAACGAAAAAACACAAAGCGCTTAGGTGATCTAGATTTGGCGCTGCAGACGACAACTTGTTTTACACCATGGCCTCCAGGTTCGACAACCTAGACGAGGAATCTCTCGAAAAATTCTTGACCGATAGGGACAGTGGAAATACACAGCAAGTTGTTAAAACAGCAGCTAATATTTTAAAGGACTTCGTACGAGAAAAATCACTGGGCATTATCGATGATATGGAATGTGGAACAAGTGAAAATATGAACGGGTTATATGTTATAGCATTTTTCTCAACGGTATAATAAAACACTTATTGAATGAGTTTATTCGGGAAATAACACTTTTATTGTCCCCCTTGACACAACTATTTCCCTCGGCTTCGCCTCGGGAAATAGTTTATGTCTCAGGGGACAATAAAAGTGCTATTTCCCTCATAACCATTCAATAACTGTATAATACCATCTTTCAACAAGCTGGTGTTTCTTTGGTGAATTGATAATATTTGCCTGTGTGAATCTTTTGGGTCCGTTGGAGTTTCCTTGGTGACGTGGTAATATTTACCTGTGTGAATCATTTGGATCCGTTGGTGTTTCCTTGGCGACGTGGTTATATTTACCTGTGTGAATCTTTTGGATCCGTTGGTGTTTCCTTGGTGACGTTGTAATATTTACCTGTGTGAATCTTTTGGATCCGTTGGTATTTCCTTGGTGACGTGGTAATATTTACCTGTGTGAGCCATTTTCAATCCGCTAGTGTTTCCTTGGTGACGTTGTAATATTTACCTGTGTGAATCATTTGGATCCATTGGTGTTTCCATGGTGACGTGGTAATATTTACCTGTGTGAATCATTTGGATCCGTTGGTGTTTCCATGGTGACGTGGTAATATTTACCTGTGTGAATCTTTTTGGTCCGTTGGTGTTTCCATGGTGACGTGGTAATATTTACCTGTGTGAATCATTTGGATCCGTTGTTGTTTCCTCGGTGACGTGGTAATATTTACCTGTGTGAATCATTTGGATCCGTTGGTGTTTCCATGGTGACGTGGTAATATTTACCTGTGTGAATCATTTGGATCCATTGGTGCTTCCTCGGTGACGTGGTAATATTTACCTGTGTGAATCATTTTGATCCGTTGGTGTTTCCTCGGTGACGTGGTAATATTTACCTGTGTGAATCATTTGGATCCATTGGTGTTTCCATGGTGACGTGGTAATATTTACCTGTGTGAATCTTTTGGATCCATTGGTGTTTCCATGGTGACGTGGTAATATTTACCTGTGTGAATAATTTTGATCCGTTGGTGTTTCCTCGGTGACGTGGTAATATTTACCTGTGTGAATCATTTGGATCCGTTGGTGTTTCCATGGTGACGTGGTAATATTTACCTGTGTGAATCTTTTGGATCCGTTGGTGTTTCCTTGGTGACGTGGTAATATTTACCTGTGTGAATCATTTGGATCCGTTGGTGTTTCCTCGGTGACGTGGTAATATTTACCTGTGTGAATCATTTTGATCCGTTGGTGTTTCCTCGGTGACGTGGTAATATTTACCTGTGTGAATCATTTGGATCCGTTGGTGTTTCCATGAGGACGTGGTAATATTTACCTGTGTGAATCTTTTGGATCCGTTGGTATTTCCTTGGTGACTCCCAAGACGAGGATTGATCTTCATCTGAATCCAGTTTCCTGTCTGTAACCTGAACCCTGGATGTTCCTCTTGCTGTTTTCCTATTGTTGGACATTCTCTCCAGATCAGTATTCCTAGAGTTGTGGTAACTACTTTGGGACGATATTGTCCCAGGAACATCTGAACCCTGACTACTATTACTTCTAAGTGTTCTGCCTGACTTAGCACCGGAACTTTGACTGTGACTACTTCCTTTTCCATGGATTTCTCCAGAGCTCTGAGTACCACAAAATGGCGATTTGCTTTTTGAATAGTTTTGTAAATTTACGTTCGGTATATGAACAGGTTCATCTTCCTTAGTTATTAAAATTGATACGGCATCTGACTGAGCAGATTTTCTTGTTAGACAATCACGTTCTCTCGAGCTCTGACTGCTACAACTATCAGATCCTTTTCCCGTTTGACTACTGTCATCCTTCGAGCTCCAACTTACACAACGAGGGAAGTCTTTTGTGTTGCCGGAACTGCCAAGGTCCGTTGTTTCGCTTCTTTTGATACTGCTTCCCCGACTCCTAGTGTCGTCATTTGAGGAAATACCTTGGGAATCTGACGATCCAGAAGCATGCTGCAAATCTTTTTTTGCTGCCTGGATAAGTAATGTTTCATTCTGTAGGTCAGAACTCTGAGTGTCATCGAACAAAAGTTGGGTCGCTTGACTTTCTGATATGTTTTTAGAACTGTCGATATGAGAACCACAGTTTAGCCCCATATTTCGGAGAAGTGACTCGGAGAGTACGGACTCCTGATCAGAGTGTTCAACATCTGAAAGACCACGGACATCCTGCAACTAGATTAGTGAATTAAATGTAAATGCGCGAAGAACAAAAATGGATTAATTCTTACATAACATGATGAACGTCAAAATGACTAAAACCAGCGGAAAAACACTAATCACGCCCATCAATATCATCAATGTTATTTACCAAAAGTACTTGTATGTCCGTGTAAATATATGAAAGAAATATCCTGTACAATTGAAGAAAGTAAGCAGATAAAAAGTTTACAACTTTACCTTGTAATGCTGAGTTGTTGATTGCGATGGCAGTACCGGTGATAATGTATCATCTGTGAAGTACAATGATGTGAGAATGGAGACTCATACTCTCGGAATATCCATAGGTTAACAAGAATGGAGACTCATACTCTCGTAATATCCATAGGTTAACAAGAATGGAAACTCGTACTCTCGGAATATCCATAAGTTAACAAGAATGGAAACTCGTACTCTCGGAATATCCATGGGTTAACAAGAATGGAAACTCATACTCTCGGAATATCCATAAGTTAACAAGAATGGAGACCCATACTCACGATATATCATTAGGTTAACAAGAATGGAAACTAAAACTCTCGGAATATCCATAGGTTAACAAGAATGGAAACTCATACTCTCGGAATATCCATAGGTTAACAAGAATGGAGACTCATACTCTCGTAATATCCATAAGTTAACAAGAATGGAGACTCGTACTCTCGGAATATCCATAGGTTAACAAGAATGCAGACTCATACTCACGGAATATCATTAGGTTAACAAGAATGGAGACTCATACTCTCGGATTATCCATAGGTTAACAAGAATGGAGACCCATACTCGCGGAATATACATAGGTTAACAAGAATGGAGACTCTTACTCTCGGAATATACATAGGTTAACAAGAATGGAGACTCGTACTCTCGGAATATCCATAGGTTAACAAGAATGGAGACTCATACTCTCGGAATATCATTAGGTTAACAAGAATGGAGACTCATACTCTCGGAATATCCATAGGTTAACATAAATGGAGACTCATACTCTCGGAATATCCATAGGTTAACAAGAATGGAGACTCATACTCTCGAAATATCCATAGGTTAACAAGAATGCAGACTCATACTCTCGGAATATCCATAGGTTAACAAGAATGCAGACTCATACTCTCGGAATATCCATATGTTAACAAAAATGGAAACTCATACTCTCGGAATATCCATAGGTGAACAAGAATGGAGACTCATACTCACGGAATATCATTAGGTTAACAAGAATGGAGACTCATACTCTCGGATTATCCATAGGTTAACAAGAATGGAAACTCATACTCTCGGAATATCCATAGGTTAACAAGAATGGAGACTCATACTCTCGGAATATCAATAGGTTAACAAGAATGGAGACCCATACTCGCGGAATATCCATAGGTTAGCAAGAATGGAGACCCATACTCGCGGAATATCCATAGGTAAGCAAGAATGGAGACTCGTACTCTCCGAATATAATTAGGTTAACAAGAATGGAGACCCATACTCTCGGAATATCCATAGGTTAACAAAAATGGAGACTCATACTCTCGGAATATCCATAGGTTAACAAGAATGGAGACTCATACTCTCGGAATATCCATAGGTTAACAAGAATGATGACTCATACACTCAGAATATCCATAGATTAACAAGAATGGAAACTCTTACTCTCGGAATATCTATAGGTTAACAAGAATGGAGACTCATACTCTCGGAATATCAATAGGTTAACAAGAATGGAGACCCATACTCGCGGAATATCCATAGGTTAGCAAGAATGGAGACTCATACTCTCGGAATATCCATAGGTTAACAAGAATGGAGACCCATACTCGCGGAATATCCATAGGTTAACAAGAATGGAGACCCATACACTCGGAATATCCATAGGTTAACAAGAATGGAGACTCATACTCTCGGAATATCATTAGGTTAACAAGAATGCAGACTCATACTCTCGGAATATCCATAGGTTAACAAGAATGCAGACTCATACTCTCGGAATATCCATAGGTTAACAAGAATGGAGACTCATACTCTCGGAATATCCATAGGTTAACAAGAATGCAGACTCATACTCTCGGAATATCCATATGTTAACAAAAATGGAAACTCATACTCTCGGAATATCCATAGGTTAACAAGAATGGAGACTCATACTCACGGAATATCATTAGGTTAACAAGAATGGAGACTCATACTCTCGGATTATTTATAGGTTAACAAAAATGGAAACTCATACTCTCGGAATATCCATAGGTTAACAAGAATGGAGACTCATACTCTCGTTATATCAATAGGTTAACAAGAATGGAGACCCATACTCGCGGAATATCCATAGGTTAACAAGAATGGAGACCCATACTCGCGGAATATCCATAGGTTAACAAGAATGGAGACCCATACTCGCGGAATATCCATAGGTAAGCAAGAATGGAGACTCGTACTCTCCTAATATAATTAGGTTAACAAGAATGGAGACCCATACTCTCGGAATATCCATAGGTTAACAAAAAATGGAGACTCATATTCTCGGAATATCCATAGGTTAACAAGAATGGAGACTCATACTCTCGGATTATCCATAGGTTAACAAAATGGAGACTCATACTCTCGGAATATCCATAGGTTAACAAAAATTGAGACTCATACTCTCGGAATATCCATAGGTTAACAAGAATGGAGACTCATACTCTCGGAATATCCATAGGTTAACAAGAATGGAGACTCATACACTCGGAATATCCATAGGTTAACAAGAATGGAGACTCATACTCTCGGAATATCATTAGGTTAACAAGAATGGAGACTCATACTCTCGGAATATCAATAGGTTAACAAGAATGGAGACCCATTCTCGCGGAATATCCATAGGTTAACAAGAATGGAGACTCATACTCTCGGAATATCCATAGGTTAACAAGAATGGAAACTCTTACTCTCGGAATATCCATAGGTTAAAAAAACAAAGGACGTTAACTGTACTCTCGGAATTTCCATAAGTTAACAAAGGACTTTAGCTGGAAAACCATGATTTATTTGACCTAACAAATTACAACATTTTTACAATATAATATTAATATATACAGTTGCCATGGATGCGTGAGTGTATAACATTAAAATCAGTGGAAAATATAAGCTGATGATTGGTATAGACATTTCCTCTGTGTTCAATGAAACCGTCCCTGTTTACTAAATACCATTATATAACATAATACAAATAACTACATGTACACCCCTGAATTCTTATAATTCCATTTCGATTGGTTGTTACTACATTAGATATTACAGTAAGATCTAGGTACAGTTTACCTGTTTCTTCCCTCGGTAACATCTTCCTACAGTTCAACCTAAACCAAAATACATTACATGATGAAGCAAACACAATGCATTTAAACTGGGTTTTAAATTTATTTAGTATTTATTAAAACTATATACGCGATGAGCCTTACGTACTAAGGATTACATATCAACGAATATAATATTATTGTTCAAGATAAAATTTTGAAATGGAAATAATTACAAACTATCGCACATAACGAACAGTTTGAAAGCATCATAGCAAAAATATCCACGTATACAGTATTAGAACTGTAACCGATATGTATGGTCTATTATTCGTGCATGATATTGCCATTTTACTTCAAGTTCTCAACAGTACACATAAAATCTAATCAATGTTACTTTTTTACGAGTTTAAGGATCTGCTCTCGTGAGGTTTCAGTCTCGTTTCAACATTAATCATTATCAAGAGTTTTTTTATGATTTTCAAAAACAAATTGTCTCAATTTGTAGCAAGTTGCTTGTAGAATATTTCAACACAAATTTCAAAAAATGATCAATTTGGCGGCCATTTTGAAAAGGTGCATTTTATACACTTTGTAGAGAGGTGAAATTTCACACTTTTTTTACTTTAATTTTTACATAACTCGCCGGTGCTACAACATTTTTACTTTTTAGCTATATCAAGTTATTTTGCACTGAATCTTCGTATGATTCACCGAGATGAAAGCGAAACGCATATATGGTTGGACCTATATTGTTTTTTTGTTTTTGTTTTTTTTTTTTTACATTTTAGTGAAGATAAAGTGATTTGAATTTAAAATAAAATGCTGAAAAACATCCAATTTTTTATTGGAACAAATTAACAAGCATACTGACCCCCTAGTTTAAAAAAGATCAACTTATTTCGTTTGAACTGCGAAATTTTAGAAAAAGTTAGTCATCGGATTCTGCCAAAATTGTAAAAAACAAGGTACGTGTATTTTCATCTTCAAAATTTACGGGGAATGGTAACATATACAGCTGTTCTGAGCAAAAGTAAATGATGATTTTGTGGTATTATTATTTCCTTAAATAAAACATTGGTTTTGTCAATTTTGCGAATATGCATACTTATCAGCCAACTAATTTGTAAATGATTGCTTTAGGTTTAGATGACGGCGCATGCGTGGCTTCCAGGTAATATTCACTTGCTGTTGTCCTCATTCTCTGCCCGTATTTCCAAATTCAAATTGCACCTTACCCATCACAACTGTCCCCCTATCTCTCTCATAGCCCCCCTTACCCAGTCCGCTACTTATCTCGTCCCTCCGCTATTCCTATTGCCCTGTTGCAATATTTTTTTCTGCCCTACCCGATCTATTCCCATCTCGCCATCTTACCAAACCAACTTCCGGTTTCCCTTCGTACCAACTTCAGCTGATTCTGCCCCAGCCTCTTATACTAAATCCCCACACAATTCAGACAAACACCGTACACAATACACATTATGAAACTCACTTCTTTGCTGTTTTCATTAGCTCTTCTAGCCTTTTGGCTCACAAACAACACACCAAGCAGTATCACAAGACAACTCGCCCCCAATCGTCCACAAACAAACATACATCGACATTGCTTAGCACTATGCCCCACACTTCTCACACGTCTAAAACACAAAACAATAAAACCCAGTAGTAATTATCTTTTCATCCTTCTTCTCTCCATTGCTTCTGATACTGAATTAAACCCTAGTCCGAGGACTCCCAGATAACCCTGTGGCACATGCTCGAATGCAGTGACATGGAAATCAAATGCAGTGTGTTGCGACACCCGCAACGTTTGGTACCATGTTGACTGCCAAGGGGTAAATAAATCCCAACTCAAGCACTTGGATCACAGTAGTGTAACCTGGGATTGCCTAAACTGTGGTCTTCCAAATTTCTCCTCCACACTCTTTGATACATCCCCAACTGACATCTCAAACAAATGTTCACACCTACATGACACAAGCACCCTCTCCAGTAGTGATGAACCTAAAAGTCCCGGTCCTCCCAAAGCATCCTCCTCACCAAAAAAACAAACCACTCCGCCCAACACAACCAACAGATTCATCAAACCCACTAGGATAGCTACCATTAATTTCCAATCCATCTCCAATAAAAAACCTGAACTGGAACACCTGCTTCACACACTCAAACCGGACATAGTAATAGGTACAGAAACATGGCTCAACAATAACATCCCATCCCACGAATATTTCCCATCACACTCTTACACAGCATACAGGAAAGACAGAACTCCAAACAAAAAAGGACAAAGCCACGGTGGAGTTCTGATAGCAGTAACAAATGCATACCACTCAGAACATGCAAAAGAACTCGACACAGACAACGAATCTATATATATATCAACATCAACATGACAAATTCACATAACCTAACAGCAGGCGCATACTACAGACCCCCCTCAGATAAAGGAAAATCAATCGAACACCTCGAAGACTCCATAAATAGAATAGGCCAAAACAATAACACAATTACATACATCAGTGGAGACTTCAACCTACCCCATATAGACTGGCACACCAACACCACCATTCCAAGCACACCACAACCTAAGCTACACCAACACCTACTTAACATCATCAATGACAAGTCTCTCACTCAAACGACAGCTTCCCCACTTGTGGCGAACACATATTAGACCTTACACTAACCAATAGGCCATCCATCATCAACAAACAAGAAATATTAACACCACTAGGAAAATCAGACCACGACATAGTTTACACCGAAATTGACGTCCGACTAAAAAAGATCAGAAGACCACCTAGAGACATCCTCATCTACAATAAAGCCAACTGGGACAACATAAAGACTGACCTTGAACAATTAAATAGACAACTGGACGAACGATCTAACGGCAACATAGAGGAGATCTGGCACTCCTTCAAAACAACACTAAACAAATCCATAGACAAAAACATACCCACCAAGCACATCACACACAAATCCAAACTCCCTTGGATAACCCGCCCCATTCGCCAACTCATAAACAAATCCAAACGCTTACACAAACAGTATAAATCCAAACCAGAAATCAAACATAAATATAAAGCAACAAAATCAGAACTACAAAAACAAACCAGAAAAGCATACCTCAACTACTTAAAAAAATGATAACAGACATACCAATAGACGAACCTCGATCCTCACACCCAAACAAAAATCACAATCCCAAAAAAACTTTTCTCGTACATAAAAACAACTAAGAAAGAAAACTCTGACATCACAGCCCTACGGAAAGACGGACAGCTGTTAACGGACACAACTAACAAAGCCAACATCTTAAACCAACCATTCCAGTCTGCTTTCACACAAGAACAGAATACAACCATACCTGAATACAACCATACCTGACAAAGGAACTTCACCACACCCAATTATGCCAGACATCCACATAACACAACAGGGCATACACAAACTACTGAACAATATAAACCCGCATAAAGCAACTGGCCCCGACAACATTCATGGCAGAATATTGAAAGAACTCAAAGACATCACAGCTCCAATCCTTACAAAGATATTTACATGCTCACTCACCACAGGAACACTTCCCCACGACTGGAAACACGCAAATGTCAATCCCATTTACAAAAAAGGCGACAAATACAATCCCGCAAACTACAGACCTATATCACTCACATGCATCACATGCAAATTAATGGAACATATAATCACCAGCGCCACCATGTCTCATCTGGAAAACAACAACATAGTTTACGACAAACAATACTGCTTTAGACCTTTCAGATCGTGCGAAACCCAACTGGCCACGTTCATACACGACCTCACACAAAACCACAACAACAACACGCAGACAGACATCATAATTATGGACTTTGCAAAAGCCTTTGACAAAAAAACACACAAACGCCTTCAGTACAAACTCAAATACTACGGCATCACAGGTAACACACATGCATGGATAACAGATTTTCTTTCACATCGCACCCAGACAGTAATACTTGAGGGCAAACACTCACACAAAATACCAGTAACATCCGGAGTCCCTCAAGGAACCTGTCTGGGCCCCATACTTTTCTTAATATATATCAACGACCTACATGAATACATGAAACACAGCACCCTAGACTTTTCGCAGACGGTAGTATCATTTACAAGACCATACACAAACAAGAAGACACACAGAAACTACAACACGACCTTGACAATGCAGGGCAATGGGAACACGACTGGCTAATGCAATTTCACCCCGACAAGTGCAACGTCATCTCCACTACCACCAAACGCAACAAAATCCACCACAACTACACTCTCCATATATATATATATATAACCACTCACTTGAACACGTCAAACACAGTAAATACTTAGGCCTCACACTACAAAACAACCTCCAATGGGACAAACACATTAACAACATCACCGCAAATGCAAACAGAACACTAGGTTTCCTAAAACGAAACCTCACAATCAATTCACCACACATTATAAAGAACACGCATATAAAGCACTTGTTAGACCCGAACTTGAGTACTGCTCCTCTATCTGGGACCCACACAATACTGGCCAAAATACAACAAATAGAAAAAACTCAACGCAGAGCAGCTAGATATGTATACAACAGATATCATAACACTTCTTCAGTCTCAGAAATGTTATACACACTCCAATGGCCAACACTACAAACACGCCGTCTACAATCACGACTCATCCTCCTATATAAAATCACACACCATCTCGTTGCCATCAACCCAGAACAATACCTAACACCTGTAGACACCCGCACTAGACACACACATCCCTATGCATACAGACACATCGCAGCCACAAAGGATACATTTAAGTACTCCTTTTTCCTACACACCATCACATACTGGAATCTCCTCCCTGTGGCAACAGTACAAAACACTACACTGGAGGGCTTCAAGGCAAACATAAACAACGTAGCCCTTGAAGCCCCCACTCACAAATAAACACCTCAGTTTTATCATGTTTTTAACCTATCTACTTTTATCTATTCCAGCACCAGAAGAGAAAAAAAAATGCACTGTATATAACCCCTTCCCCCACGCCACTGAGCCGATCACCTCACCTAAAATCGTCAATATTGACGGATGGTGATAAACCAAAGAAGGTTGTCGTGTGTATGCTCTAAACTGAAATTCCGAATAAATCGCAATTTACCTCAAATACATGTATTCAGTTTTGATTTATAATAGCGCAAAATCAAAAACACCACCATATCATTTCATTACATTTTAACTTTGGAATCAATTCCTTTTTCCAAAAATCTATATTACAAAAGAAGTTTGTAATCAGAAATTTTTGACTTTTCACCAGAGCAGATCCTTAAGCAAAGGCATGTGATTGGTATTTACTCAAATATATATGGATTACGTCAGTACATACACTAACTGTTTGATGATAACTTTTGTATGTCCACAAGTGAAAGGCGAGACAAAAGAGAAGAGCATTTGCTCCGAATATCTTACAGCCCCAATGTTTACACCCACTTACATCGGTAGATCGAAGACTGATCTGTCATCATTGTCATCGCTGTTCCGTGTTGTGTTGGTTACTATGGATGCTGTGTCATCACATACCTCTGTAACCATGGGAACTGTGTCCATACATACATTCGTTGTCATGGATACTTTGGTTTTCAATTCATCCGTTACCATGGACAATGGTTTATCACGCATCTGCGTTGATATTCCGTCGTAAAAATCATTGGAAACTACGGCTCTGTCGTCACATTCTCTCGTAACCATGGATACATCATCGTCACACACGTCCCCCATCGCTGGAGTTTAGTGTTACATCTATTTATGTATTCACTAAAGGTTCACGTAGCAATGAGGTCAATAGAACAAAAGAGAAAGAAAAAGATGCACGTGAATAAAATTTACATCGCATCACACTCATGTTACTGTTTACATCTTAATTCCAAAAATTATTTTTTGTAATAAAATTATATTTTTAATATTTCTCATAATAGTATACGTATAATGACACCCTTATATCCCTAAGGAATAACGGTGTAAATCTCCAATAGTCCGAAAGCCCGTTAGTCCGAAAACGAGTAAACATATATCTTTTCGATGGTTTTTGATAAGTACCTTTTTCAGCATTACTTTAAAGATTTTAAATTGCCAATTTCTGTGGACGGCAAGTTATTTTATGATCAAAATTACATAAAAATTATATTTAAACAAGCAAATTCGTGGAATTTATATCCCCCGTTTTCGTTAATCAAAGGCCCATTACTCCGCCAAATAGGATTCTATGAAAATTCCAATCGAACCTGGTCAATGCCCCGAGACATTTAACCATGTTACCATGTTTCGAGAAAATCCGGTAATATTTATGAAAGTTATTCAACGAAAACAGACGCAAATAGCGTTTTTCCTTAATCAAAGGGCCATAACTCAGCTAAATAGGGTCCAATCAAAATTCCGGTCACAGGGCCATGTATAGTCTCTATGAAAAAATAGCCAGAAATACATATGTTTATTTTTATGTATTTCTGGCTATTTTTTCATATAGAGACTATACATGGCCCTGTGTTCCGATCAAAGTTCGCAAAAGCCCTGAGACCTTTAACCATGTTATCAAGCTTCGAGAAAAGATAATTTCACTTTAATTTGCTATATGATACAGTATGTATCGTCACTAGGTATCCAGAAACATTGGAAAACAGACAGATTTCAACTGGTCGGATACTGTGGTGTTATCATTCCGATAATCAGAGAAAATGTAAAACGGGATTGCAGTCAAAGTGTACATACAGTTTAATTATAATCTTTTCAAGATAATGCTCATTTTCAATTTTTAAAATTCGTTACATTTTTTTCTTTTTGTCATTTTCCGTGTCAAATCTAGAGTCATATAGACTACTATATCTTAAGTCTTTGTGACTGTCTCATTTCGAATACTGTTCGCATATTAATCCCAGTTTTAATGCATTAGCGGTTTAAGAGATATCAGTCACTGTATAAAATATCTATGCGATATATAATTATTTTGATGTACTCGAAATATCAAATTATATTTGTTTTTAGCTGTTTTCTCTCGGGACATTCTTCATTCAAAACTGTGACATTTAAACTGGTAAAGGTAAATAAAAAGTGCTTCTAAATACTCATTGAAGTGCTGCTTGGTAAACAAATAATGAAATAAATTGAAACAAGGGAAGGTTATAGAGATATTAATACGCGTAGATCGATAAAATACATTTTTTTGCAAATAGTAGGCCTACTAGGCTATCAGTGTCTTCGGGTTGTCGACCACTACAGATGACTGTTATATTTCCATTTCCCTGTTGTAGCATATCTTTGATGTCTTTTTCTGATAATGTCGGGATAGGTCCAATGCATATTTTCTCGGGTTGTCTTGTAAATATCGGGATAAGTTATTTACACATACCATTACGATATCTTCACGTTAGTAAGGTTACACAGCTCAACTTACCACTGTCTTGAACTCTTGATAAACTTTGCTTTTGTTACATCCGGAAGTGACTAATATTCGAAATGTTTACCGGTGACAACTTTTCGAATTTCAACATGCATTTTAAATACGAGTAACCTCCCTTTATCCTACATATCAAATCAAGACTATACATATACCTCTATATTCAATATTCATGTCTTGTTTTTAGGTATTTGTAGTAAAGGTAGTCTTGTATTGTCCAGTTCTTATTAATAAGTATTGTTAAATCGATTTCGTATTGCATCGTATTCGTAAAGTCCAGTATCTTGTATTGTATCTTCGGTCATTTGTTTATCAATGTAGATGTCCAAAAGTTAAGTTAGTTATTCGGTTTTTGGCGCCCTTTCCGGTAATTGAAGCTATATATATAGTAGCGTATTCCTACGATTGACCACGAGACGGTCACACCTATTTTAAAGCACTCCTGCACGTTAAGGACAATAATGTAATATACACATACGTATCCGTAAGGAACTTGAAGTCACACTACGAATGTCACTGTCGACTTTGTGCCACGCATATCTATTTATCAACGTTCGTTATATTGAATAAATGGAAAATCCCAACTACCATAGAATGGCTTGCGTTAATTAAAGGCAACGTGAGAACCCATCTACTACACATACATAAAATGCATATACAATGACATCAAAATGACAACAGTGATGTGACGTCATCGATTTTGAGAAAAAGACAAAAACAAACACACTGTCTATAATTATTGTTTATTTATCAATATAAAAATAAAGCGTATACATATTCTAACGACAGATTTGATACTGAGCAATGTTACGGTATACATAATATACATATAAGACTATGGTTTATCTACAGGGTATGATAGGAACACAGATTATATCATGACGACGACGATGATGATGATGATGATGATGATGATGGTGACGATGATGATGATGATGATGATGATGATGGTGTGATGATGATGATGATAAACAGAATTATATGACGTAAAAGCTTGCAGGCCTTTTGGAATTGACAATGGCACAGATAAAAAGTTTAGCAATGAATAAAGAAAAAGCAGTAGTTCTGATCCAAGGCTACTTTTAATAGACTATCTTAATGGTAGTGAAAGGACAGTATGAGTTTCACTTGTTGCCAATTTCACAGGACACAGCTGTTAGTCACCAGAGCATGAGTAGCAATCACTCATTATGATATCATTATGATTGTGACGTCACAATTATCTGACGTCTTTGATAACAATGACAACTTTATTCATGATAAGAACACAATAACTTTATAAAAAGGTTAAACTCACTAAAGCTTGTGTCTTTTGTAACTTTTGAACGTATGGAACAAATTCCATATCCAACAATCACTCGATGTGAAACCTTTGTATATACAGCTTTTAAAAGTCCCAACAGTACAGTATGATAGTTCCCAAGTGGACAGTATGATAGCTCCTAACTGGACAGTATGATAGCTCCCAACTGGACAGTATGATATAGCTCCCAACTGGACAGTATGATAGCTCCCAACTGGACAGTATGATAGCTCCAACTGACAGTATGATAGCTCACGGACAGTATGATAGCTCCCAACTGGACAGTATGATAGCTCCCAACTGGACAGTATGATAGCTCCCAACTGGACAGTATGATAGCTCCCAACAGGACAGTATGATAGCTCCCAACTGGACAGTATGATAGCTCCCAACTGGACAGTATGATAGCTCCCAACTGGACAGTATGATAGCTCCCAACTGGACAGTATGATAGCTCCCAACTGGACAGTATGATAGCTCCCAACTGGACAGTATGATAGCTCCCAACTGGACAGTATGATAGCTCCCAACTGGACAGTATGATAGCTCCCAACTGGACAGTATGATAGCTCCCAACTGGACAGTATGATAGCTCCCAACTGGACAGTATGATAGCTCCCAACTGGACAGTATGATAGCTCCCAACTGGACAGTATGATAGCTCCCAACTGGACAGTATGATAGCTCCCAACTGGACAGTATGATAGCTCCCAACTGGACAGTATGATAGCTCCCAACTGGACAGTATGATAGCTCCAACTGGACAGTATGATAGCTCCCAACTGGACAGTATGATAGCTCCCAACTGGACAGTATGATAGCTCCAACTGGACAGTATGATAGCTCCCAACTGGACAGTATGATAGCTCCAACTGGACAGTATGATAGCTCCCAACTGGACAGTATGATAGCCACGGACAGTAGCTCCCAACTGGACAGTATGATAGCTCCAACTGGACAGTATGATAGCTCCCAACTGGACAGTATGATAGCTCCCAACTGGACAGTATGATAGCTCCAACTGGACAGTATGATAGCTCCCAACTGGACAGTATGATAGCTCCCAACTGGACAGTATGATAGCTCCAACTGGACAGTATGATAGCTCCCAACTGGACAGTATGATAGCTCCAACTGGACAGTATGATAGCTCCCAACTGGACAGTATGATAGCTCCCAACTGGACAGTATGATAGCTCCCAACTGGACAGTATGATAGCTCCCAACTAGGACACAGTATGATAGCTCCAACTGGACAGTATGATAGCTCCAACTGGACAGTATGATAGCTCCCAACTGGACAGTATGATAGCTCCCAACTGGACAGTATGATAGCTCCCAACTGGACAGTATGATAGCTCCCAACTGGACAGTATGATAGCTCCCAACATGGACAGTATGATAGCTCCCAACAGGACAGTATGATAGCTCCCAACTGGACAGTATGATAGCTCCCAACTGGACAGTATGATAGCTCCCAACTGGACAGTATGATAGCTCCCAACTGGACAGTATGATAGCTCCCAACTGGACAGTATGATAGCTCCCATAGCTCGGACAGTATGATAGCTCCCAACTGGACAGTATGATAGCTCCCAACTGGACAGTATGATAGCTCCCAACAACAGGACAATAATGATAGCTCCCAACGGACAGTATGATAGCTCCCAACTGGACAGTATGATAGCTCCAACTGGACATATGATAGCTCCCAACTGGACAGTATGATAGCTCCCAACTGGACAGTATGATAGCTCCCAACTGGACAGTATGATAGCTCCCAACTGGACAGTATGATAGCTCCCAACTGGACAGTATGATAGCTCCAACTGGACAGTATGATAGCTCCAACTGGACAGTATGATAGCTCCAACTGGACAGTATGATAGCTCCAACTGGACAGTATGATAGCTCCAACTGGACAGTATGATAGCTCCCAACTGGACAGTATGATAGCTCCCAACTGGACAGTATGATAGCTCCCAACTGGACAGTATGATAGCTCCCAACTGGACAGTATGATAGCTCCCAACTGGACAGTATGATAGCTCCCAACAGGACAGTATGATAGCTCCCAACTGGACAGTATGATAGCTCCCAACTGGACAGTATGATAGCTCCCAACTGGACAGTATGATAGCTCCCAACTGGACAGTATGATAGCTCCCAACTGGACAGTATGATAGCTCCCAACTGGACAGTATGATAGCTCCCAACTGGACAGTATGATAGCTCCCAACTGGACAGTATGATAGCTCCCAACTGGACAGTATGATAGCTCCCAACTGGACAGTATGATAGCTCCAACTGGACAGTATGATAGCTCCCAACTGGACAGTATGATAGCTCCCAACTGGACAGTATGATAGCTCCCAACTGGACAGTATGATAGCTCCCAACTGGACAGTATGATAGCTCCAACTGGACAGTATGATAGCTCCCAACTGGACAGTATGATAGCTCCAAACTGGACAGTATGGTTAATGGATTTTGTCCACGTCCTGTCGATGGATTTTGTCCACTTTCTGTCGATGGATTTTGTCCACGTTCTGTCGATGGATTTTGTCCACGTTCTGTCGATGGATTTTGTCCACTTTCTGTCGATGGATTTTGTCCACTTTCTGTTAATGGATTTTGTCCACTTTCTGTCGATGGATTTTGTCCACTTTCTGTCGATGGATTTTGTCTACGTTCTGTCGATGGATTTTGTCCACTTTCTGTTGATGGATTTTGTCCACTTTCTGTCGATGGATTTTGTCCACTTTCTGTCGATGGATTTTGTCTACGTTCTGTCGATGGATTTTGTCCACTTTCTGTTGATGGATTTTGTCCACTTTCTGTTAATGGATTTTGTCCATTTTCTGTCGATGGATTTTGTCCACGTTCTGTCGATGGATTTTGTCCACTTTCTGTTGATGGATTTTGTCCACTTTCTGTTTGTCCACTTTCTGTTGATGGATTTTGTCCACTTTCTGTTATTGGTTTTTTCCACTTTCTGTTGATGGATTTTGTCCACTTTGACATTAGTTTCCAATAACGTAAACCTCCTAATTAAAACTGTTGGAATGTTCATCAATGTTCTCAGTGGCATGTTACTTACTTCTTATTTAACAGGGAAGGCTATCATTTCGGTATAGTACAAAGCCGAAAATATAGTACATAGTGGTATTGGAGAAATGATATAAGTGGATATTTCCGGAAAGCTCAAGAGATGCTCATCTAAAAGATTAAGGCCTGGCGATATCTGGAAATAATACGTAAGGTTCATAACCCCAATCGCGACATACAATCTGGAGAAATTGGGACAGTATTAATAGTAAATAACAGAGACTCTGGTAAATTTTTTTATGTTTATAAGGATGAACACACTAGCTTAGGTGTTGATGATCAACACACCATCTTCCTCCTTGATTCTCTGGGACCGCCATGATTGGTGAAGTGTCACTGAACACTCCCGGATATATAAGTGAGGGGACTTGTGGCCGAACAAGTAACCTCTGTCGGGGATCGTATGAAACAGAAATGCTCACGTTGTTGATTTGTAACACCACATATCATATCTGTGACTGTCTCGATCCACCAGGGGTCCCTAAATTGACTCCAAGGTTGTCCTTAGGCTTTTTATAATCGCCATGTCTGATAGGCGTGTCTTTGTACTCGGGACGCTGGGTAGGGGCGCCCCTTCCCGGGGTGGAACTGTAAGGAGGATAACCCGGATCGCCCCTGCCATCAGGAGGATAAGAGGGACGTGGTTCCCTCTTGTATGGGTTGTCGTTGGTTACATTTTGATATGCTGCTTGTCTGTCTGCCGGATATGACGTACTTCTGTCCGGTGGTTGAGGCGGATATGACGCATCTCTATTTGACGACTTTTGCAAGTCTTGCTGATATGTGTTATTTCTGCTTGAGTGACTGGATGGCTGCGAGCTATATTTGTTAGATGGAAGAGGTATCTGTCTATCAGACTGATATTTATCTCTACTTGACTGAATATGTCCATCTGGCGGATGTGACGTTCTACTTTCACTGACATATTGACGAGAATGACCTTGTGGCCCTAGCCTTGAATCTGATGGAAGTCTATCTTTATGCCCACTGTCTCTCGGCCTGCCGTATTTATCACTTTGGTTTGTATTTTGAGGAGCTGTGTACGGGTGTTCATCATGTCTTTTACCCAATGCCTGGTATTGCTTATCACTAGGCAGGTATCTCTTTTTAGGATCGTATCCTTGCCCCCCTCCAGTTGGAGAGAGGTGTTGGTAGTTTGTATTAGGTGAGTTATCCAATCTGCGGGTATCTAACTCCAGGACTGGAGCGGACGGCGTGGCAACAGAACCTTGGTCAGTTTGGGGCGAACCAAATTGTCCATATTTGGGTGGCGGATTTCCCTTAATTGGCTCATCACGTGGTGGAGTGTGGTTTCTCTCTGGTCCTCTAGGTCCAGAGTGGCCAGGTTTGGGAGGTTTAGACAGTTGCTCCTCATGCATGGGTGTTTCGGTAGTCTTCGGGGCACGACGTCTGGACCTTGGATAGTTCCCTTGGTCGTCTCTGAAGGCTCGATTTTCTGTACCTCCGTTTGGCACTGGAATGGTGGAAGGTCCATCAGTAGTCTGCCCGTCCTGTGCAGTCGGAGGTTTTGGGCGCCGACGACGGCCTGTTAAAGGAACAAAACATAATGCAGTAGTTAATCAGTAAACAATCACTACTGGTTAGACATGGCATTTCAAACATTATGTATTTGTTGAGAGTTTTATGGTTTTGATAGAAAAAACGAGTTTATCATTACTTGAAAAAGACAACAGTAGTTACGTGGTAAAAACACTTTTGATTAGACACAGTATTTCACACACAAAGTATTTGTTACAGGTGTTTATGGTTTTATTGAGAAAATGATTTTATGACAGAAAGACCGCCTTCAGGACAAAGCAATGTTAACTGAATTTATCTATGTGCATTAATATGATAACTTACGAGTTGACATCCGGTATAGACGGTACATTGCCCGTCCCACAGGGTCCTTGTCCCGTCTCCATCGTCCGTATACGTACACAAATATCACAAAAATGATGACGAGCCCAATCAGAACGCCCAGTACAATCCCGGTCACGGCACCGCTTCCTCTGTAACCAAAGAGAGCAGTTGTTAGAAACAGATGTGGGGTACAGTAAAACACGTTCATAACAAGCTCTATGGTCAGATGTGGAGTATTTATGTATCTTTAGAATGATATCTTCATAGTTTATCTCACTGGTAGGATCTCATTGCAAGGTTTTTGAACAAAAAATGGTTTGGTTCCCTGTACTAAGACCTTCGATTTTTATAAAAGCGATGTAATTACGGCGTTGCTGTAATGCGATTGATTGGCAAAGTAAATCTGAATACATAATCACATGGGAAATACTGGGAGTCACTAACAATCTACAACGCAGGGCATTTGAAATTCTCCAAAATGAAATATATACATGTATTAATAAGTCGTAAACAAAATATCAACTTAATATAAGCGTTTTTGAAATGTCAATAACAGTACTGTAGACGGTTTATTCATTAGGATATAGAACATAGTATGTATAATTTTACGGCTGTGGTATTTGTCTCTCTGAGGATCAAAATGAACAGAGATGAAGAGGTGATTCTATCACGCTAGCCCCAAAGCACACAGTAGAATTAAAGAGGAATACACTGTCTATGTTTTGATATCGAAGCAAAATTCAGAAGAACAATTTTAATTTCAGTTCAAATTCAAAATAAGCAAAATAATATTTCTATACGAAAATAAAGCAGGAAAATCTTATATACAATATACAAATATCTTGAAGAATGGCTAAACCCGATCTGATCTCATTAGCTTTTGAAATGAGACAATCTGAATAATGCATTTCAGCAATTTTCCTTGGAAACGTGTAAACTTACAGATGTCCTGCGGCGTCCCGGAATGTGGAGTCACACTGGTCACAGCAGTAAATATTGGGGTAGTGGCCACAGCACGCGATATCACATGTCTGGTCCACATAACTCGGTACTTCCGCACTCAGGTTATAGTACAGACGGATCACACACACCGACTCCACCCCCGGGCCTGTCAACAGGCATAAAACACATCAATATAAACACTCCGACTCCACCCCCGGGCCTGTCAACATGTATAAGTAAAACACACATAAATATATACATTCCAACTCCACCCCTGGGCCTGTCAACATGTATAACACACATAAATATATGTACTCCGACTCCACCCCGGGCCTGTCAACATACATAAAACACATCAATAACAACACTCCGACTCCATTTCCGGCCCTGACAACATGTACATGTATAACACACATAAATACATACACTCCGACTCCACCCCCGGGCCTGTCAACATACATGTACATAGAACACATGAATATAAACACTCCGATTTCACCCCGGGACATGTCAACATATATAACACATTAATATATATAATTTACTATATAAACTTTAAATCAGTTTAAAAACTTCGCCTACATTCCCGTGCATGTCAACATACATTCGCCTCATCGATACAAGTTTATTTTAGACCCAAAATTTTTCCGTATTAGCAGAAACACATATATATAGACATAGCGCACAATGTTCGGTCACTCTTACGTCACGCCGGAATTTCGTTGGAAAAAGCGTTGAACATTAAAAAATAATATAAGCGCAATAATATTTATTTTTTAATTGAAAAACAGAAAGACTATATTTATTCAATTACTGGAGGACTTTTATCAAAATGTCTGCAACATTTTTTTTCTATTGATGTGTTTTTGTTGAGAAAATGACGTTTTTTTGGCGCGACAGATGTAACACCCATCTGTATGTGGTTTCAGTTAAAGTGTCTCTGTGGTCATAGTGAACAGCACATGGCGATAAAATTTGACACAGAGATTCCCCGAAAACGCATAATCATGACGTCATTTCGTTATAATGAACTGTGACGTCATACTTCAAAATGGTGGACTTTGTTTGTAGACTTGCCGATCGACAGATCCGAAGAGAAAAAATAAAAAAAGTGAAAAACCACAAATACACACAGTACAAAACGGTACTAATTCATGACATAGATACATGAATTGTTAATATAAAAATACATTTTTCTTCTACTTTAATACCATGTAAGAAAATATAGACTGCGGCGTCGTTCTACTTTTTTATCGAACAAAACCTTTGTCTTGCAGAAATGACACAAAATGAAATTTTTAGATTGACATAATTAAAGTCACGACGTTGAAAAATGACTTTATATTAGGAATTATGATTTCTATTCAGAAAAAAATACGTTTTTGCTCAAATGTACCTCTGCGAAATCTCTACTGAAAATTCAAAAATGTATTCGAAAAATTGCGTTTTTTCTTTGTCTTGCAGGTTTGCCGAATGTCGGAAATGACGTCAATTGCGCTCGTCATGTTATAAAATAATGACGTCTTTTACATTCAATGACATTCAATTACATAAAAGTGACCGAACATTGTGCGCGACGTCATAGAGATTAGAAACTCCTTCTTTGTCTTTGTTGACAGGCAGGTCCCTTATAGGCATTTTGCCTTGGCTAACTTCTTTTAAGTGTATGCTTTTAAACATGATATATTTGGAGCAACACAAAGTTTAAACATTATATCATGGTTTGATGTGAGTAGTTTTCCTGATTGATGTTATTTAATATGATTTTTGAAAGCACAAAAATAAGCAATTTTACCTGTTTTTTCGAAAATCAGGCATTCAAAACCGAAAGTGCGTTTTGTTTTATTTATAAATAAGTAAAAATATATTTTTTTTCTATCCAAAATCGTCCTCAAACCATCTGAAAATTACTGAACTTTGACAACATATCAAAGTTATTCTTTTATATTCAACTATTTAAGAGTTATCTAAAAACCTCTAAGCACATACAGAGGTACATCTGCCGATCGTAAAATTGGAGGAGTTGGCGATCTCTATGTATATTAGGGCTGGGTATTGGAAGGTCTAAAACGATACAATACGTATTGACAATACACTGAAACAATACACGATACGTATTGACGATATACAGGACCTCTTTTTTCAAATTCAGTTGAACATTGTGTTTTGAATATTGTGACAATAAAAGACAATTTTGATAAATATTCTATAACCTGGCAAAAACCTACCAAACATTTGATTTGGTTCACCATCTGTGTTGATTAATTTCTGTCAATTTGTATTCTTAGTCTTGAAACAACATTTCTAATCCATCTAGGTGACATAGATGCTTTAAACACTTCCTTTTGATTGAAATGCTCTTACTTGAATGATATTTTAGAATAAATTTTGTTTGAATTTCCTCTTTCTATAATGAAAAAAGTAGGTTGGGTTGTTAAAACGATACAGCGATATACAGCATGTTTGCGTATCGATATTCGATACGCTTTTGAAAACCGATACGTATCGGTATATCGATATATTGATCCAGCCCTAATGTATATATGATTCTGGTATTAGGTCACTAACAAGCTGTGCAACTAGTAATCTTGGATACCACGTGACGTCATTTTAACCAATAGGAATACACGATTCTTGTCTGAGGCGGGATAAAGTGGTTGATTTGGTAAGATTGTTGGTGATTTGGGACGATAGTTGATGATTTGGTAAGACCGTTGGTGATTTGGGACGATAGTTGATGATTTGGTAAGATTGTTGGTGATTTGGGACGATAGTTGATGATTTGGTAAGACAGTTGGTGATTTGGGACGATAGTTGATGATTTGGTAAGATTGTTAGTGATTTGATATGACAGATGATGATTTGGTAAGATTGTTAGTGATTTGATAAGAGAGTCGCTGATTTGGTAAGACAGTTGGTGATTTGGGACGATAGTTGATGATATGGTAAAACAGTTGGTGATTTGGGACGATAGTTGATGATTTGGTAAGATAGTTTGTGATTTGATATGACAGATGATGATTTGGTAACACAGTTGATGATTAAGGAAGATAGTTGATGATTTGATAAGACAGTTGATGATTTTGCAAAATAGTTAAATAGGTATCTGTATGTATAGGTATGTATGTATCTGTATGTAGAGGTCTATATGTATCTGTATGTAGAGGTCTATATGTATCTGTATGTAGAGGTATGTATGTATCTGTATGTAGAGGTCTATATGTATCTGTATGTATAGGTATGTATGTATCTGTATGTAGAGGTAAGTATGTATCTGTATGTAGAGGTCTATATGTATCTGTATGCAGAGGTATGTATGTATCTGTATGTAGAGGTATATAAGTATCTGTATGTAGAGGTATGTATGTATCTGTATGTAGAGGTATGTATGTATCTGTATGTAGAAGTCTGTATGTATCTGTATGTAGAGGTATGTATGTATCTGTATGTAAAAGTCTATATGTATCTGTATGTAGAGGTATGTATGTATCTGTATGTAGAGGTCTACATGTATCTGTATGTATAGGTATGTATTTATCTGTATGTAGAGGTAAGTATGTATCTGTATGTAGAGGTCTATATGTATCTGTATGCAGAGGTATGTATGTATCTGTATGTAGAGGTATATAAGTATCTGTATGTAGAGGTATGTATGTATCTGTATGTAGAGGTCTATATGTATCTGTATGTAGAAGTCTGTATGTATCTGTATGTAGAGGTATGTATGTATCTGTATGTAAAAGTCTATATGTATCTGTATGTAGAGGTCTATATGTATCTGTATGTAGAGGTCTATATGTATCTGTATGTAGAGGTATGTATGTATCTGTATGTATCTATATGTAGTTGTATGTATGTATCTGTATGTAGAGGTATGTATGTATCTGTATGTAGAGGTCTATATGTATCTGTATGTAGAGGTCTATATGTATCTGTATGTAGAGGTCTATATGTATCTGTATGTAGAGGTATGTATGTATCTGTATGTAGAGGTATGTATGTATCTGTATGTAGAGAGGTATGTATCTGTATGTAGAGGTATGTATGTATCTGTATGTAGAGGTCTATATGTATCTGTATGTAGAGGTATGTATGTATCTGTATGTAGAGGTATGTATGTATCTGTATGTAGAGGTCTATATGTATCTGTATGTAGAGGTCTATATGTATCTGTATGTAGAGGTCTGTATGTATCTGTATGTAGAGATCTATATGTATCTGTATGTAGATGTCTTTATGTATCTGTATGTAGAGGTCTATATGTATCTGTATGTAGAGGTCTGTATGTATCTGTATGTAGAGGTATGTATGTATCTGTATGTAGAGGTCTATATGTATCTGTATGTAGAGGTCTATATATATATCTGTATGTAGATGTCTATATGTATCTGTATGTAGATGTTATATGTATCTGTATGTAGATGTCTATATGTACATGTATGTAGAGGTATGCATGTATCTGTATGTAGAGATACGTAGGTATCTGTATGTAGAGGTCTATATGTATCTGTATGAAGAGGTCTATATGTATCTATGTATAGGTATGTATGTATCTGTATGTATAGGTATGTATGTATCTGTATGTAGAGGTATATATGTATCTGTATGTAGATGTCTATATGTATCTGTATGTAGAGGTCTATATGTATCTGTATGTAGAGGTCTATATGTATCTGTATGTAGAGGTCTATATGTATCTGTATGTAGAGTCTATATGTATCTGTATGTAGAGGTCTTATATGTATCTGTATGTAGAGGTCTATATGTATCTGTATGTAGAGGTCTATATGTATCTGTATGTAGAGGTCTATATGTATTGTATCTGTATGTAGAGGTCTATAGTAAATGTATAGAGGTATGTATACTGTATGTAGAGGTATGTAGAGTTATTGTATCTGTATGTAGAGGTCTATATGTATCTGTATGTATGTATGTATCTGTATGTAAAAGTCTATATGTATCTGTATGTATGTATGTAGAGGTTCTATATGTATCTGTATGTAGAGGTCTATATGTATCGTATGTATTATTATGTATGTAGAGTTATATGTATGTATCTGTATGTAGAGGTCTGTATGTATCTGTATGTAGAGGTATATATGTATCTGTATGTAGAGGTCTATATGTATCTGTATGTAGAGGTCTGTATGTATCTGTATGTAGAGGTATGTATATGTATCTGTATGTAGAGGTTATTGTATCTGTATGTAGAGTCTATATTGTTCTTTGTATGTAGTAGGTTTATGTATCTGTATGAAGTCTATATGTATCTGTATGTAGAGTATGTATCTGTATGTAGAGTTCTATCTATGTATCTGTATG
The DNA here is from genome assembly GCF_041381155.1 of Argopecten irradians. Lineage (NCBI taxonomy): Eukaryota > Metazoa > Mollusca > Bivalvia > Pectinida > Pectinidae > Argopecten > Argopecten irradians. The sequence continues at coordinate 30,232,436 of NC_091142.1, read as the reverse complement.
TAGAGGTCTATATGTATCGTATCGTTATGTATGTATTATCTGTATGTAGAGGTATGTATGTATCTGTATGTAGAGGTCTATATGTATCGTTATGTATGTATCTATATGTATAGGTATGTATGTATCTGTATGTAGAGGTATGTATGTATCTGTATGTAGAGGTCTATATGTATCTGTATGTAGAGGTATATATGTATCTGTATGTAGAGGTATGTATGTATGTATCTATATATGTATAGGTATGTATGTATCTGTATGTAGAGGTCTATATGTATCTGTATGTAGAGGTCTATATGTATCTGTATGTAGAGGTCTATATGTATCTGTATGTAGAGGTCTATATGTATCTGTATGTAGAGGTCTATATGTATCTGTATGTAGAGGTCTATATGTATCTGTATGTAGAGTTCTATATGTATCTGTATGTAGAGGTATATGTATCTATCTGTATGTAGAGGTCTATATGTATCTGTATGTAGAGGTATATATGTATCTGTATGTAGAGGTATGTATGTATCTGTATGTAGAGGTCTATATGTATCTGTATGTAGAGGTCTATATATGTATATGTATGTAGAGGTCTATATGTATATGTATGTAAGATATGTATATGTGAGTCTAATGTATTGTATGTAGAGGTCTAATGTATCTGTATGTAGAGGTATGTATGTATCTGTATGTAGAGGTATGTATGTATCTGTATGTAGAGTCATAAGGTCTATATGTTTATGTATGTAGAGGTCTATATGTATCTGTATGTAGAGGTATGTATGTATCTGTATGTAGAGGTATGTATGTATCTGTATGTATAGGTCTATATGTATCTGTATGTAGAGGTCTACATGTATATGTATGTAGAGGTATATATGTCAAACCCCCGCCGGAGGCGTACAGCAAAAGGATAATCAATACATATCGGACCAGTAACTGACATTTATATTGTTATCGATCCTTCTCGCTGATTGACATCCCACAGGAATTAGTAATTCCTCTGACTTATCAATAAATTAATGTAGGTTATTAAAACCTATAGACCCTGGACTGGAAATAAGCAATGTCCACAACGTTTTTGTCCACATACCGAACACAGTAAACCGTTTAGAAGCACAGTTACCTGTACTACGACCATCATTGTTTTGTGTGCCCAGACGTACAACAGATGTACAACAGCTGGTAAACACAATAGACAAAAAGTTATATCGTACAATACAACATGGATGTTTGTAAACCGAGACCTGATAGCTATTTGGTTTGTTTATCTTTTTTATTGGGGGGGGGGGGGGGGGGGTTCAAGTGTTATGCATGTATTTGCACATTTTAAGATTGTTCTTTAATGGAAATAGAAGCATCCAATCAGTGAAATCAATAAATCTGATTTTAATTTTGTCTGAATAGATCAGTGATATCACAAATGTGCTTTCTGGACTATTGTTATCAACATATAAACTATCGGGATAATGCAGTATCTTTTCTTTCGGTAAAGAAATAATGTATATATCTACACACAGTACACAGACAATCATAACATATACCCGACTATACCATGTCCCTTTGTTGGACTAGCAAAGATTGATCCATTTTCTTTTTTTCTACCCAATAAGGTCCATATATCCTTTGGTATTTAGAGTATTCGACATGATAAGGTAACACGATTACACATACATTGTGACAAAGGTGAAACCCAGTCAGTACTAAGGGTATTTACTCTCACATAACACCGTCTCAATGTACATGTGTGGCTGTAGTCACTATAGTCATAGCTTTCACAATATCGAAATTGTATACAATATCGTCCACAAGAACACTTAATATTGTGTTATATCACATTTTCATCTATATAAAACCTACGTGAGATATCCGTACAGACGGGGAATAGTCTTAAGGCTCACGTGTACCTACATAGAGAGATGTAAATACAAACCCCAGGACAGACTGACCAACACCTGTAGAGCCAACACAGGTAAACATCCACGTAATGTCCGTCCAGGTACATCTGTTTGTCGGTCCATTCGTCCAACGGTCTGTTCCTGTTATAAGGATCCACTTTCTGCCTCCATTACGGCTACCCCAGGTATTTCCACATAGATAACAACACTACACGTACAGGTAGTGGCGCTGATAACCACAGGCGTGGAGCGTGTGTGTGGAATAGTATAACTCCAACAGGATGTGTATACACAGGTGTACCATCGTGTCACAGGTGTGTTGCGTCTAGTTTCATACGTGTGTAGCACATATGTGTCATTTTAATGTCGCACATTTACAGTGTATATGTGTCTAATCCTATATGCTGTTTGCATTCGGAATAAAATGAATTGAATAGTCACAGGTAAGACGACGGTGTCACAGGCGTGTCGCACTTATGTGTCATTTATGTGACGCACCTATGTGTCAAAGGTGTGTCTCTCGTGTATAATAGATGTGTCGAGTTATAGACAAAAAAATGTAGTAAACAGAAAAATACCCATAACACCGTCATATCAAGAATTTGAAGCCTATTCCATTTTTTTAAAGTGAATAGTCGGGCAAAGAAAACAAGTCTAAATGCTTTCATTGGCCTTCCAAAAGTTCTCACATATTAATACGACGGTCAAGTTCTGCTTACATTTCCCAGTTCTGACCATTGAAATAAATAAAAGTTGAAGCATTGAAAGCGAGGCTGCGTGGAAATGTAACCACCGATATAGGCTGCCGGGAGGACGTTTTAGGATTCCTATACTTAAAATTAATTTCTTCGTACGCAGACAGATTTTGACGAGAGATATTCTATTTCGATTTCATAAGAAATTATACTGGATACATTCACACCATTTTACCGACTTTAGCCATCCTTGCCCGACTGTTCACTTTAATATTGAAGAGTTATCTGCCCATGCGGGTAGGTATTGAATGCGGCATCAAGGGATGAGGAGTGTAACGCCATATTTTTTTCAGAGAAAACGACGTAACAATCACTCGCACGAGGAATAACTCTGTAATATGCAAATATAGAATAAAAAACACGTACTCTCTGCATGTCGTAAAATGGCCCATACACTTCTTTTAGTAAATATTAGAAGATTACAAATAGGAGATTGGGAAATTAAGATACTCCCTCCCGCGAGTTGTCATCTTTGTAGTGAATTGACATTAATAGCTCAATGTGTGCTGTCGCTTCATCATGTTAACATTGTTGTCTGCTTTCAGTATGATGTCCGGAACTCCGTATCCGGTTTCCGGGTTTTACTGTTAGAATAAATCAGTTCGACGGAACCAGTTTATGGGAACCCAAGATACATGTATTACAACTGGCGACGAGGCTGATAACCAATTAGGGAGAATATGCGAGTTCGTGGAGGGGAAAGAAGATTTCAGTTGTTACATCGAATGTCTCGAGCAATTTTTTGCAGCCAATGACATTGCCGATGATAAATTCAATTCAACTTTATTGCTTCCTTACATCCATACAAAAGTATGGTGGCATATTTCTGCCATCGATTTGCCGACTTACGACTTAATAATGTCGACATCGTTAAGGCATTAAGTCGACATTATATCGGAAGATGTCGACATAAACAGAAGAATATGTCGACTTACCACATGTACATGCCCACATAATGATTCCAAGATATTTATGTAGACAGTCGGTAACTCGGCGATTAACGTGTTTATGCTCGGGTGTGACACCGACTTGTCAGTTATTGATGTCGACATCTAAACTAAAAATCAAAGGCAACCCTTTCATAGAGCACTGTGTATATGCAGCAAAAGCCATACAGCAGAGATCGAAGTTGATTTTGTTAATTCAAGTTTTTATTTGATTTCAAAATTAAAAAAAAAAATGTGATCCTGCACATCCCGGCCATGAAACTGTAGCCTGCGTGTACGTAGCTGTTAGCCCGAGCTAAGGAAGTATACAACGAATTATTAATATATATAACCGTGGGTTGAAAATTCGTTTCAAAGCTGTGTGTGTGTGTTTTGTTGATTGGCATTCGTACCAAGTCCATGTAGTACATACCGTACTATACTATATTAAAAGAATGAATGAAAAAAAAATCAAAAAAAAAAATAAAAAAAAAAGATTTTTTTTATGTTGTATTTTCTTGTGAATCCCGAAAAATACCAGTTATGTAATTTAAAAACCATAAAGGTCACAGTACAGGTACACAATACACATTAGGAAACCAGCTTTACTTGTTAGCTTGGCCTGTCCATATATATATACATAAATATTTACATCCCTCGATACACTTATATAAAGGCACAACGAATTTTTGTTACGGTCTTAATGGTCAGATTCAACCTTTGGGCTAAAATCCTCCAGGGACGCGGTTTTAAACTCCCAACTCTCGATACATCTGCATCTATTTTTCGTAGTAAAAACATGCGTTCTTTGTAGTAAAAAAAGTCACGTGCTTATACCTCATTCATGCCATTGGCCGGAATATACAATTGTATTATGGGTAACTAGTGATCACGTGATTTTGTGTTTACTTCCAAATATGGTGATAGTTTGCTTGCCATTTCTTCGGAGAAATTGATTTATTTGAAAATAATTAGACTCCAAAATGTTATTAATATTGCATGCATATCCTTTTGACTTGCACATATGCACTGTTTTACTATAAATAATGAACTGAAATGAGTTGTAAAACTGTCATTTTTACGTTTTGTAAATAAATGATATAATACGAATTAACCAATTCAATAGGTCTAACCGTCTAATCTAAAATCAGCGAAGATCGGCTACTCCCGGCTAAATTCGTAGAATTTTAAATTTATATTTATATATTTTATTACCAGCTTTAGGGTTCAGAACATATACATATAACACAGAGAAAATAAGGCCAAATTATGTATAAATACCAGGTCAGAGAAATCACTCTATTTGGAAGTAAACACACACTCATGTGATCACTAGTTACCCACTAAACAATTCCATATTTATTTCGGCCAATGGCATGAATGAGGTATAATCACGTGACTTGTTTTACTACGTTTTACTACAAAGAACGAGTGTTTTGTACCATTATTGGGAAAATCCCCCGCGGATCGTGGTTTCATTTCCACCATTTGAAATTGTTAGCAATACTATCATATCATAGTTTATTTTCCATATTATTTCCAAACAAATACAGCTTCCACATAGCCCACTTATCTTTTGGGAATCTAATACATGTACATGTACATACATGTATGTACACATATACTAAGAAACACGGGCTTATGTGCTATACAGTTGGTAGTACGACTAAAGGTTACAGTGGCAATCACGGAAGTAATCGTTGTTTGATACAGGTAGACACGGACGTGCTCGAGGGGTTTAGACTACAGATTTAGACACGGAGTGCACGTTGGTTTACTCTTCAGGGTAGACACGGTGCGTGCAGAAACACGGGCTTATGTGCTTACATGTAATAAAGATTGATTTATATTCATTAAGTATATGTCTATTTAATTTTATATCAGTAGTTTCCATTTCTTATCTTAAATTGTCTATATTACGTTTTTCAAAAGTAAATGTTTTTACGGGTAAATTGCATTAAATATATATATATATATATATATATATCATACATCAAGCATTTTCACAAGTCAAAAACAACTTTGAATTACAGCAAAAACCAGTCCTAATGTGCTTTTGAGACACTTTTTCTTTTATAATAAGCTATCAGCTATATGCAGTAATACAATCATATACCGGGTAATACATAGCTTAAACAGAAAGATTTGGTGCCTATCAATCAGTTGTCTAGCGATACCCTTGTAGATCGTCTTTCATTAAGATATATACACTTTTATAATATTTGTCTTGCTATTTTAAGTTAATAAAAGTATTGTACGTAAAAATAGCTTAATTACATATTCTTTATTAAAATCTGAACGTCTTTAAAAGATCATGCAGAATTAAATCCACTTCAAACTATATGACGTCCTCCACTAATTGGTGGCTAGTCTACCTACAAGTACCCAATTCAGCTTGTTTTGATTCTTAATTACCGGTACACACAATAAGTTTATGATCCCAACCCCGCAAGTTATCTTGATCGTATATTGCGTCATGGTTCAATAATTATAACTTGTCAAACATACAGGTAAGCCACAGTATCCAGCTATACAGGTGCCTCAAGGTGACCATCGATAGATGGCCAGAGGGCAGAATCGTTACCTTCTGTGTTTGCACGGCTTTATGAGAATGGGGGCAGTATCTTTATATAATAATGGATTTTAGAATTGTTTCTATGGAAGTTTGTTAAGACAAACAAATATACTTTACCGTTTAAAAATCATACAGGTTCATGAGTTTGAAACACATAAGTACCATTCTTATTAGATACATGTACATGCTTGTTGTAGAGCCTGGGTAAACATGTACACCGGTTCCCGGGGGGGGGGGGGGGGTAGATTGGGATGATATGATCGAGGTATGAGGTAAAAACTAGCTGGCAAAACATATAGAAAGTGACGCTGAATACACCTCAATTATTGTCATGACAGGCAGTCGTGAAGTGGAGCTGACGGTAGCTGTACAATGCGTAAATCATGCATGTCTGTCACAACCTTGAATTTACCAATAATACATGTGTATATTATAATCAAAATTAATGTAGATTAGGTACTTATTCAACATTGTAATATGGTATTTTATATACATTGTCATGATAATCAGGTTTCTGATATATGTAAAAAGCCAGTGTAAAAAAATAAATTAATGAAAAGATATTGGATGAAATATGATATTCCAATAATCTTGAAATAAATGTTTTAGTAAACTATATATATACACTTGGTATTTAGATTATTTTTAATTTTAATATATAAAGCTTCATTAACAAATAAATTAAAATGCACTACCAGTTAAAACACATATCCCTATTGACTAGCATTGTTGTATAACTGTACGTATTTATGTGATGAGTACAATGTATGTATGTAGAGAGGCTGCCACCTAAGTACAGCATGCTATAAATGGACCTCCTGGGGTTGGGATAAGGTACTACCGGTACACGTATACAGGTGTTGTTAGTCTGTGATACACTTGACTGAACATATTGAAGGGTGCCCAAAGAAGGCCCAGGCCCCTGGCCCCACTCTGACCAATGTTAGGTAATTTAGATTATCATACCCGTGTTGATGGTTGATGGAACAGTATGAAGTCCAAGTGACCATAGCAACTGCAGTCCTAGCCTAGGGGTCTACAATGCCCGATAATAAATTTTTTGCTTTCTTAAGCCAGTGCTTACTGGTTCCTCAATCGGTTGAGTGTAATAAAGTGTAATTTCTAATGCCGAGTTTTAACGTCTCATGAACGATTTCTCATTTATCCAATGCTTTGCAACGCGCCAGGTTCCATGTAGCAAATGTATACGTATTATACAAACTATTTCGCGCACCTTGCCGTTTAGAAAGCTATATTCCATACATACATAGTTAAACATTTTATGAAGAATTTAATTTGTTTATGTTTATATGTCCTTGCTTTTATTATGCCCATCAATATATTCTTTTTAATCAAAATAATTTGCCGATCAAAATATCTCTTTGGCGACGATTTGCTTATACTAAAAATCTTACTCCACGCAAGGTTCATCACTTTATGCGTCTGAAAAAGAATTTCATCTTTAAATTACTTATCACTAGCTAGGAAAAATAGTTTTTACTGGGAACTATCCATTGATGAGACATAACCAGTATGTGGTTTTTACCGTACGCAGTTAATTTGCAACGCAGTTAATTTGCTTTCATAAATTCTATAATTAACGTCCTTATTTATAAATTAAATTGTACGATAATAATATATATTGATACATTTTACTTTATATGTATCTATTCAAATAAACATTACAGTACGAATGATTTCCAGAATTAACGCTTACATGGCAGCTTCTGATCGCAATAACTATTTCTGGTCAAAGTCCAATTGGGAATCAATACACATTTTCTCATATTTCAATTTATGTGGTCTGGATGTAGTGGGACATTTTACCTGGACACGATGTCCACCTGAAGTGGACACCGTGTTCACACGTAGTGCAGTACCTGTAGTCTAAATCTTGCTGCACTCGATAGTGTTCCGTAGTACGTGCAAAATGTATCGTAGTTCACACCGTGTGCATTTTGTTTGTCAGAGCTTTGGTACTACATTCATAGATAACTCAGAAAGGTCTCAAGGCCTCTCATAGATTGAAAGGTCTCAACCAATATAGTTTATATATTAGGGAAACACATTTATGAGCATTATTTGCTCAATTTTCATAGGAAACAGATGTAATGGAATCAAATACTCTTCATATATTAAAAGGTTAAATGGATATCATCACTGGCTGATTTCATGGGCCTGATAGGCCAATATATGGTGCTTATATACAGTGCATGCATTTGTTTTATTCTGTATCCGAACTCGGGTGACCAATCAGAAAAAAAAACCATGGCTGACAGGTGGCTATGTGTTTTGTTATTCCTGCTATATAGACTTCATTTTTAGTTTTCCCATGTTATAAAACATTTCCAAGAGGAAAGAAAAAGGTAAAGAATTACAGAAATAGAGAAAAGATCCATCTTTTATTGGCATGATTTACATCAGTCAGTAGTGGGTACCAAGTTCATTAAACTTTTTAAATGTGCAACTGCAGGGGCGTAGGAAGAAAAGGGTCCTCCTGCACATTTTTCGTACTTCATTTTAGAAAATTTTGTCGCTTTTCCTAAAAGTTCAAGCACGTAATGTTCAAACCTTTAATAATAAAAATTCAATACACATGAACTAGACTAAAAATGTCCATCAAGGGATTCTACTATTTCAAAAATGTTTCTTAAAATATTAAATTGTTTATATGTCTAAGCAAGACAATTAAATCAATTCATTATTTTTTGTAGTTAAACAACAATGTGCTGATGGTGTGAAGTCGTATGTTCAGATCGAGCAGGGTTGCATAATGATATGACGACATTCACAATTATAATTTCTAAATGCAGGTAAATGTAAATCGAAAAATTACCACGTTAAGAACCGATTAAAATCCTCAAAATACACCGTAAAAGTCATCTTGGCCATTCCAAATCGTAATATTTTTCGCGTGGGAGACCCCTGGACCCCAGAACACCAAAGTCTCGCGCATTCGGCGCTCGCAAAATCATCAAAATCGTAATTTTTTTTCCGGTGGAGATCCCCGGAGCCCCAAAACACCAAAGTCTCGCGCATTCAGCGCTCGCAAAATCATCAAAATCGTAATATTTTTTCCGGGTGAGACCCCCGGACCCCCCAAACACCAAAATCTCGCGCATTCGGCGTTCGCAAAATCATCAAAATACATCGTAAAAATTATCTCAGCCATTCTTATTCGTAATATTTTTCCGGGAGAGACCCCCGGACCTCCAAACACCAAAATATCGACCCTTCGACGCTCGCACGCCATTTTGCATATTCATTAATTTCCTGTTAGCGTCGCCACTGATATGGATGTGTACAAGGATTATATGTAATGATTTATGTGAAAAAGTATAGAAAGTATATATGGTTGTGTGTTGAATTAATCTCCTCCTGTGTGACCTATTGCAATTGTCTTTTGGCCGGCATCATCCAGTGTCTGTTGTAAACAATTTACAATCTTCTTAATAACCAAGAACCTCATACATGGACATGTTATTGGGCCAAAGGGGATGAAGGTATACAAAATTTGTTCAAAACAATGATCTTGACCTAAGTGCCAAGTCACAGGGCTGAGACATATTTATTTGTTTGTTTTTTAAGCAAAACATTATTTATAACTGTGCATATCGGAATTCAGGTGACTGTTAGACATATATATCCTTATTGCCTTCTGTTCATTCTCAACTCTCATCCATTTGTAAACAATTCAAATTTTAATAAACTTCTTCTCCACAACACGTTTTTTTTTATTTTACAGCAAGTACAAAAACAACAACAATCAAATTACAATCATGAATATTTTGTATTGCTATTAATTTTTTGGCAAATTTTCAGCAAAACAAACATGTTTCAAATTAAATTAATACACATATTTGATTAATATATTTGATCTGCATTCATTATTGAATTTAAAAAAAAAATGAAAAAAAAAAACTTTATATCATAGCAAAGGTACATGGTTTGTCATTTTAATCAAGGGAGATAAATCCGTTTTGAAGGATTTTCCACAAAGTGGAAAAGTTAAGATTAACTCACTTTCCGTGCATTATTCAACCAAAATTTAGACTGGTACATTTCCTGGTCAACATCAATTATAATTTCAACACAAATTTATTAGATAATGTTTCAAGTATTTGTCGAGTATATACATGTACATGAACTTTGACATCTGCCATGGCACAACATGTAATCTTCAATTTATCAATGTTTCACAATCAAAGTCTACTCTAAGCCTTCTGTTTCAAATGGTGGAAATGAAATCACGATCCGCGGGGGATTTTCCAAATAATGGTACAAAACACGCGTTCTTTGTAGTCAAACGTAGTAAAACAAGTCACGTGATTACACCTCATTCATGCCATTGGCCGAAATAAATATGGAATTGTATTAGTGGGTAACTAGTGATCACATGAGTGTGTGTTAACTTCCAAATAGAGTGATTTCTCTGACCTGGTATTTATACATAATTAGGCCTTTTGAAGAAGATCTTATTTTCTCTGTGTTATATGTATGTATATGTTCTGAACCCTAAAGCAGGTAATAATATATATAAATATAAATTTAGAATTCTACGAATTTAGCCGGGAGTAGCCGATCTTCGCTGATCCTAGATTAGACGGTTAGACCTGTTGAATTGGTCAATTCGCATTATATCATTTATTTACAAAACGTGGAAATGACAGTTTTATAACTCATTTCAGTTCATTATTTATAGTAAAATAATACATATGTGAGTCAAAATGATATGCATGCAATATTAATAACATTTTGGGGTCTAAATATTTTAAAATAAATCAATTTCTCCGAAGAAATGGCAAGCAAACTATCACCATATATGGAAGTAAACACACAATCACGTGATCACTAGTTACCCATAATACAATTGTATATTCCGGCCAATGGCATGAATGAGGTATAAGCACGTGACTTTTTTTTTACTATGTTTTTACTACAAAAAAATAGATGCAGATATATCCCGAGTTTGGAGTTAAAACCGCGTCCCGCGGGAGGATTTTTAGACCAAAGGTTGAATCTGGACATTAAGACCGTAACAAAAAATCGTTGTGCCTTTATTTAAAGATGCTCCACCGCCGACAGAGCATAAATGGTATTCATTATTTGAGCAATAATTGGTGTTTAATCGTGTAGATATGTCTAATTAACGCAAAAAATAATATAAAATAAATTATTTTACCTTTGATGCATGCCCATAGTGCCAGGGAATTTTTTTCGGGATGCAATTAGTTATTTTTGATATTTTAAACTTGAAATAAAATTAGAAGCTCAAACTTTTCAACGATGGTAATGGTGTAAAGTAAGTAACTTTTGTAACTGAAGAAAAAGACTAAATCGTCTGCTGCTGTTTTTGATAGTGAATAAATATAATTTGTCAGCGGTTGTGCCTTTATATAAGTGTATCGAGGGATGTAAATATTTATGTATACATGCATATATGGACAGGGCAAGCTAACAAGTAAAGCTGATTTCCAAATGGGTATTGTGTATCTGTACTGTGACCTTTTTTGGCTTTTAAATTACGTAACTGGTATTTTTCGTGATTCGCAAAAAAATGAAATCTTGAAAAAATCATTGTAATATAGTATAGTACGGTATGTACCACATGGACTTGGTACGAATGCTAATCCACAAAGCATACACACAGCTTTTAAACGAATTTTCAACCCATGGTTATATATATTAATAAATGATTATGGCCAAGAGGATGGAAATTCGTTGTACAAAGCATTGTCCTTTTGCACTCTAACTTCCTCAGCTCGGACTAACAGCTATATGTGTACGTACACGCAGGCTACAATCTAGTTAAAATTAGAACTTCTATGTCGCTCTCCGTACCGTCCGACGGTACGGAGAGCGGCGGACGGTACGGAGAGCGACATAGAAGTTCTAATTTTAATTAGATTGACGCAGGCTACAGCTGCATGGCCGGGATGTGCAGGATCACAATTTTAATTTTGAAATAAAACTTTTCTGAATTAACAAAATCAACGTCGAACTCTGCTGTATGGTGCCTTGCTGCATATACACAGTGCCCTATGAAAGGGTGGCCTTTGAATTCCACTTTCAAGACCAGATGTCGACATCTTTTAGTTTAGATGTCGACATCAATAAATATGGTGGCATATTTCTGCCATCGAGTTAGTTTAGGTCGACTTAGGGTAACTCAACTTTGACCAGATAGTTATGTCGGCAAGTCGAGTTATAAGATGACTTTTTGATATAGTTACGTTGACCAGTCGAGTTATAACATGACTTGTTGAGATATATAAGTCCACATATTCATATTGGAAAGTCGAGTTACACTATCGCGACTGACTATCGTGGATCTCGTCGTAATAAGGTAAGTCAATTTTCCAGGATGTATGGTGTAAGTCGACTTGCCGACATAAATATCTCAACAAGTCATGATATAACTCGACAGGTCGACAAAATTATCTCGGCAAAGTTACGTTACATAACTCGACCTAAAATAACACGATGGCAGAAATATGCCACCATACAAAAGGGATCGATAGCAAAACATACATGTACATAATACACAGTAGACCAAAACACAAACTTATAAATATTTATCAAGCCAGCTTTCCTCAGTTCAAATGACTTTTTAACAAAAAGGCCTAAATTCCTGCAGAAGTTTTAGATCATTAGAAGACAAGAGTCGTATCAAATTTTCAAAATCTGTTAAATGGTGGTCATATTTATGACTATTGAAGACAATTGTTTTCACTGTAGAGTTAACGGAACACTAAAAAATGAAGTGGGTTTCATCCTCAATTTCTTTACAAAATTTGCCTAACCGCAGAGAACGGAGAATCTTTTTACCGTACCTGCTTCGATTTCTAAACTGTGGTTGCTAATTCGCAGTTTTGCGAGCAATTTTCTTAATTCAAAATCATTAATAGAAGGATATGTTTCTTCCTTATAGTTTTGTTTGAATTTACTACATAATTTATTTTTACTGTTATTATCTGAACTATTTATCTTAGTTGTAAAAATGGCTTTGACTACACCTTGTATCGATTTCTTGAATAATAGTTTCAGATTACGTTTGAACGTCCTACTAGGATTGGTATTTTCAAAGTTATAAGAAATCTTATTTTCCTTTATGATATTAGAAACATAGGACACCAAGAATACGTTCCATTTGCATGTATTTTTTTACTGACAGCCAGTGCTTCTTTCACCAGGACGTTGATGTCTTTTTGGTGAGATCCTTCTTAAATAGCATAAAGCTAGTGCATTTATGATACAATCTAAAGTAAACTGTCCTAATTCAGCCGTGGAAGCTATATTAATCAATGCATACTTTCCAACACCCAAAGCCATTTTGCAAAATTTCAAATTAATTTGCTCGAATGGTGTTTTATCAGCTAAGGAAAATGGGTCAAACAATGCCTTATTAGAGCAAGCTCTTTTACTAGCATTTGCTATCTTGCTATTATAATCAAGATACCAAATTTCAGAGTTATACGTCAAAACTGGTCTGACTAGGGATTAGCCATATGGGTATATCAGTTATTCCGTTAAAGTGAACAGTCGGGCAAGGATGGCTAAAGTCGATAAAAATGGTGTGAATGTATCCAGTATAATTTCTGATGAAATAGAAAAATAAAATCTCTCGCCAAAATCTGTCTGCGTACGAAGAAATTAATTTAAAGTATAGGAATCCTAAAACGTCCTCCCGGCTGACTATGTCTGTGGTTACATTTACACGCAGCCTCGCTTTCAATGCTTTCAACTTTCCTTTACTTTAATGGTCAGAACTGGGAAACGTAAGCAGAACTTGACCGTCGTATTAATATGTGAGAACTTTTGGAAGGCCAATGAACGCATTTAGCCTGGTTTTCTTTACCCGACTATTCACTTTAAGGTATTGTTTAATTGAGAATAAAACCTTCAAACGTGTTGCTGTGTTTCTAGCCGTGGTAGGGTCTGGCACATACGCGTTATTGAGAAACATTCTGACCCCAGACCTCCCTAGTACGAAGTCCTATGATAAAATAAAGACTGCATTGTCAGGAGATTTCGCACAAAACCCCTCGTAACAGCTAAACGGTTTAAGTTTCACAGTAGGAAACAGCAAGTGGGGGAATCCGTGTCTGATTATGTTGTGAGTCTTAAGAAGTTAGCCAAAGACTGTGACTTTCAAGATTTTCTGAATCAAGCCTTACGTGATAGACTGGTTTGTAAATAATGAGTGAGGTAGTCCAAAAGAAACTGTTGGCCGAAAAAGATTTCGATCTTGCCAAGGCAACCGAGATAGCGTTAGCCGTAGAGATGGCAACCAAAAAGACAGAGGAGATGGGAAAGCCTGTATCGGTAATACTCCCTTCACACTGGATGAAGACCGCGCTACGACCTAGAAATTCATTTAGAACGTGGCAGGCCGTCATTGCGCGGAACAGAGCGTGGACGAGCGGGATTGTGCTACGACTATTTTGAACATGCTAAAAATTTACGTAGCGAGGTCATTGTGTTAAAGGGTCGTAGTGACATCGTATCAAGGTCGTAGGCGGAGCGTAGTGGCAGCAGGTGCGGCGTAGTAGAAACGTAGGACTCACTTGGCTTGGGCGTCAAAACTATGATGCAACACTCCCTACGCTGTTCTAGCGTTTGAACTACGATCGCTTTACGCTTGCAATACGACGGCTACGTCCTAACTACGATATCACTAAGTCTTAGCTACGCGCGTATTACGCAAAGTCCCGCTCTTACTACGATCAGGAGGACCATGGTACGTTCTCACGACGAGGTCCCACGACCGTTTTACGTTGTCATTACAGTCACATTAAAACAATAATTATCAGAGGGAAAAAGAGAGGTGGTCGAGGCAAGGGTTTTACGGAAACGGCCACAGTACATCCTGCAGCCAATGACCAACTCAGAGGAAGCTAAAATGCAGCCCCCATCAGCAGAAATCCATGGCCTGAGCAAGACAGCCCTCCGTTTTCTCATACTTCTTCCCCTTCTCTGCAGCAATTTATAAGGATATTGCTATCTTTACTTGAAATATACATTACTGACCTTGCAATAGCGCAAGGTGCATCAAAGTTTAATTTCCTTCTTAAGGTGTTTCCTCCTTAAAAGCAAGAATAAAATTGAGAGATAAGGCTAAAAAACATCGTATTATACATATATATGTATATAGTAAACGTCGGTCAGTCTTGAGAAAGTCGTGGACATAACGTAGCGCAATCGTGATACTCATGGAAGCAGCGGAATACTGTACTAGCGTGATGCAATCTTCTAGAGCGTAACAGCATCCGGTCCTAGTCGTAAAATTTCGTACAGGCAGCATGGTTTGTCGTGGTATAATCGAACTGAGAACGCACCGTTGACGTAAAGAATGTGGCACAAAGCATTTTTTTTTGTGCGCAGTATGAGCGTATCAGTGTCGTTATAACAGTCACACTGAAGATGATTTTCATAAAGTTTCAAGTTCTTGCTACGATCTTAATGGTCGTGAGGCCGTGGAAAGCGTAGTAGAGTCTTCATCCAGTGTAAAGGGGCCTTAACCCAGTCGGTCAATTATGTAAACCGTAAGTCTAATCAGAGTCGTAAGGGAAAATCTGTGAAACTAGGTCAAGGTAAAAAGTCTATAAAGCCGGACAATGCAAATTTGTGTTTTCGGTGTGGAGGAAAGCATGCACAGTCAGACTGTAAGTTTATCAAAGACAAGTGCTATTCTTGTCATCAGATTGGACATATTTGGAAAAAATGTCCAAACAAAAGGTCCAAAGGTCATGTAGGTGCTGAAAATAAGTACGTCGAAGTCGAGGAATGTGACAGGGACAATGACGAAGAAGATGGATTCTTATTCGGACTATATTCATAACTGGTTCGGACAATTCAGGATACAAGGTAAATCTAAAGCTGGACGGTAATCCAGTTAAGTTGGAGATCGATACGGGTTCGGCAGTAACCGTGTGCGCGAAGAATGCGTACAACCGGTACTTTTCTCATTTGCCATTGCAAAAACAGACCGTGACGCTTAGAGACTATGGTGAAGGACGCGTACCATTACTTGGTGAGATATATCGGTTCCGGTGAACTATGGTAGTCAGAATTATGTGATACCATTACGTGTTGTTTGTGGCGATCGATCGTCATTGCTAGGTAGAAACTGGCTTAACCAAGTGAAGTTAGACTGGCCAAGTATCTTTGCCTTGAAGTTTTATCCGAAATCCGATGGTGTGAAATCCGAAGTCGACAAGCTACTTGCGAAGCATCATAAACTGTTGGAAAAAGGTCTAGGGATCATAACCGAGTTCAAAGCGGAGGTGCAGGTCAAAGATGGTGCGCAGGCGGTATTTTGTAAGGTAAGACCTGTGCCTTTTTCATTGAAGGAACCCGTCGAGAAAGAATTTTAACGACTACAGAGCGAAGGAGCTTTATCGAGAGTCGAGCGAAGCGATTGGCCGACCCCGATAGTTGTCGTGTAAAAATCGGACAAATCGATACGCCTCTGTGGAGATTTCAAAGTGACGGTGAATAGGTGTCTGGACGAACAGCAATATCCACTACCAAATTTGGAAGGGATGTTTGCTCAACTAGCCGTTGGACAAAACTTCACAAAGTTGGATCTATCGCAGGCATATCAGCGATGGAGCCTGGACGAACAATCAAAGCAATACTTGACAATCGTTCTGTTGCGATATCACAAATTAGCCTTTAGTGTGACATCAAATCTAACCATCTTCCAGTCAGTTATGGATCAAATTCTACAGGGAATAACGCATGTAATGTGTCGTATCGACGATTTTTTTTTATTTATAGATCAATTTCGTATCGATTTTTTTTTTCATTTTTTTTTATTCAATAGACATATAAATAACATTAATATTGCCATCAAATATGTCAGGTAAGGGGAGACAACTCTAATATAAAAAATCGATAGAAGGGAGACTACTCTGTATCACCTATTCTGACATTCTGTTTCAAATTGATATAAATGCTTTCTTACTTTTAATAAATTCAGTGGTACACATATTATGTAATGTTATTTGTTTATATGTACTTTCTTCTTTTTTTTTAACATTTTTAAATTTAACTTCTAATCAATCCATATTATTAGTTTTAAGGATTATGAAAAACTCTCACATATACTTGAGTGACAAAAGAGTTATTATAAATATATGTAGTTCTTAAGTCACAGTTTTCGTAATAAACTTAGGTATTTTGAAACTATCAATTCCTTTTTCTTATTTTGTTTAATTTTTATGGATAATGACAGATTATCTTTAAGTAATTCTTTTAAAATTTGAAATGCTGATTTAGAAGAAGTTAATTTGTTTTGGTAATTTTTTATATTCCTGATCTTCCATATAACCCATTTAGTTGAAATTATGACTGTGTTAGATATCGGATTTTTCAATAAATTATCAGTGCAGTCACCGAGCATCATTTTCTCCTCATCAATATTCCATGTCATGTTTACAGTTTCAAAATTTTCATTATTGTAAAGATTAGCATGTATTATGTCTAACAATTGTGTTGTGAATAAACAGTTAAAAAACAAACGGGTTAAAGTCTCATTTTCAGTTCTACACATATGATATAGTCCATCGGATCTTTCATTAGACTTAGTTTGTTTTCTGTATATATTACCCTATGTATACTTTTCCATTGAAATTCTTTTTTATTTGTAATTGCATAGTCTTTTTTATTTGTAATTTGCATAGTCGGTATTTCCAAAAAATTCCAAACATTTATCCAATCTATTTCCTTCTGAAATTGAGTATTCCATTTAATTTCTGCTTATAAGGATATAATATAAGATTTGATTATTAGTGTTTTCCCTTTAAAAGTGAGATTTCTTGTTTTCCATACTTGTAGACAATATTCTTAATCTTCTGAATTTTTTCTTTCCATATATTATCATTATTTATCACATGTCCATGAAAGACGCCTAATGTTTTTACAGCAGTTTCTTTACTTTATATTATACAGGCAGAGCCACTAGCATGTGCTATCAGATCTGATAGCACATGCTAGTGGCTCTGCCTGTATAATATAAAGTAATGGTGCTGTTGGGCAGCCTTGACGGGTTGATCTTGAGATTTCAAAATAGGCCGATGTATAGCCATTTGTCTGTATACATGTTTTTGAGTTTATCAAGAGCATGTATATCCAATTATTTCAAAATTTGAATTCATGGAAACATTTCGAAACCCACCCCCACTCAATTCTGTCAAAAGCTTATTGTTGGTCTAAAAATATTATCGATCCTTCTTGATGTTCTCTTTCACAATATTCTATTACGACGATATCTTGATAACCGCTCCGACCGATCGTGAACAAATAGACAAACGTCTGTTCATGCAAGATTCTGTGGTTTATATGGGCCATAGGGTTGACAGTGATGGAATTCACATTACCGAAGCTAAAGTCGAAGCAATTAAGAAAGCACCAAGTCCAACGAATGTTACCGAACTGAAATCGTTTCTCGGGCCTTTGAACTATTATGATCAGTATCTTCCAACTCTCGACTACGCTACAGCCATTACATGAGCTGTTGAGACAAGACAAACCATGGAACTGGACATCGGATTGTGAAAAAGCGTTCAAAGCATGTAAGTTTCAGTTGTCCGATGAGCGTGTTCTAGTACATCACGACATCAATAAGGCTTTGGGATTGGTTTGTGACGCGTCTGCCAACAGGGTAGGAGCTGTGATCTCCCATATCAGCGAAACCGGTGAGGAACGACCGATAGCCTATGCATCGAGGACACTTTCGAAGAGTGAAAAGAACTACGCCAAAATTGAAAAAGAGGCACCCGCGTTAGTGTTCGGAGTCAGGAAATTTTACAAGTACCTCTATGGCCGTAGGTTTACGTTAGTGACGGATCGCAAACCGTTGACAACGTTTCTTGATCCAAAAACGGTGTTCCAAAGTTAGCTGCAGCTCCCATGCAGAGGTGAGCTCTCATCTTATCTGCGTATCAGTACGATATTGTATACCGGAAATCCGAGGATCATGCGAATACTGATGCCTTATCGCGCTTGCCACTCAAGTCTGATGAGAAATCTGAAGAATTTGACATCTATCATTTCACACTTCTGGACGACTTGCCGATTACGTCTGATGATATAGCGACAGAGACGCGACGCGACTCTGTCCTCTCGAAAGTACTTGACTACATTCTTAGGGGATGGCCGAATTATACATCAGATAGCGATCTACAACCGAACTTCCGACGCAAAGACGAACTGTCGAGTGAGCAAGGATGCGCGTTGTGGGGTTTGCGTGTTGTCATACCGTCAACTTATCGCGAGGGTTTTCTGTCAGGTCTTAATGACCAGCATCTCGGAATGAGTCGTATGAAATCGCTAGGCCGGAGTTATCTGTGATGGCCTAATCTGGACAAGGACATTGAGAGCATGGTGAAAGCCTGTAGTACTTGTCAGGCTACCCGAAACATGTCTCCGGTATCCTCATTCCTGGTCATGGCCTACACGTGTGTGGCAACGTCTACATATAGAAAAACAAGCAAATTATTTTGGTCGTTATTGATAGTCATTCAAAGTGGATCGAGGTGACTCACATGACGTAGTAGAACGATTGAGATTCTGCGTTCACTGTTTAGTTCGTATGGTCTACCAGAGGAGATTGTCTCCGACAATGGACCACAATTCACATCAAGTGAATTTGAACTGTTCCTTAGCAAAACCGGAGTGAAGCATACGCTCGTTGCACCGTACCATCCCGCTTCAATGGAGCTGCCGAACGATCGGTACAGATACTAAAGCGAGCGCTCGAGAAGCAAGTTTTTGAAGGGAATAGTCAGCTTTCTATTCAGCATAGACTAAGTAATTTCTTGCTGAAGTATCGATCCACGCCGCATTCGGTAACTGGAATATCGCCCGCTTAATTGTTTCTTAAGCGACAAATTCGAACCCAGTTATCAATGCTGAAACCAGATCTGGGACGGCGTGTGGCAGGTAAGCAAGCCGAATAGAAGCGCCACCATGACAAAGGACGTGTCAAAGCTCGAACATTCTCGCCTAAGAAGACTGTACGTGTTAGGAATTTCCGTGGTGGTCATGAGAAATGGATTCCGGGCAAGATTATGAAGCAATTAGGTCCTCTAACGTACCTCGTGCGAGTCGGACCAAACATTCGTTACGCACATGTCGATCACATCTTAGCATCGGGGAAGAACTGTTCAGTGAGGAAGTGCCTGTGACAAAAGATATTCCATTTTTGTTACCAGAGACAATCGCTAGACCTCCGAAACTAGTGGTTTCTGTAAATGTAAAGGAACCACCAGCGATACCCTCTCCGGCAACAGTAACACACGATGACAATAGTCCAAAAGGAGCTCTGCCTGCTCCCACCACCAGTCCTATGCCTATTGTAAGCCCGTCAACTGCCAGTCCAATGCCTGCAGTACGCCGCAATCCACCATGGACGCGCAAGGCACCATCAAGACTTGATCTGAGAACTGTTGATTGTACTATATAATATGAACTGTGTTTAAAGTGTTTTTCAAACTGTTTTGATAAAAAGTTAAATTTGGAAAAAAAAATGGAGATCAAGTAGGTCTTTTGAGGATAATTCTTTATTGGCAATGGAAGTTGATTTGTTCAGCAATTTGCAAAATGACTAACGATTCATACTATGCTCTGAGTCAGGAACATTAACGTTAAAAGGGGAAGGAGTGTAGTGTATTGACATTAATAGTTCAATGTGTGCTGTCGCTACATCATGTTAACGTTGATGTCCGCTTTTAGTATGACGTCCGAAACTCCTTATCCGGTTTCCGGGTTTTACTGTTAGAATAAATCAGTTGTTAGATCACCGCCATTTGCATTAGTTGTGATTTGAGTGTCGACGGAACCCTGGATATTACAATCTTTGTTAGCCAAAAGACTCCGATACTCCTACTACGGTGGTTCGATTTAGTAAATGTCGCTCTGTCGCATTTCCGGGTCCAAATTTCACACTGTGTCATTCCAAGAGTAACAGTCCGCCCTGAAAAGAGCGATAATGTGATAACGTTAAAAGAAGATCTACAAGCGCCATGCGACAAATGCGATATTGTCATGATGCACTGCCACTCTTTGCACGGACATGGCCGAAACCAGTCACTATAGCCGATTGGTTTTAATAAAAGAGGTAGGTGTATCGTAATCCTTTTGCTATCAAAGATGGCGAATTGTCTTCGAGGTTTCGAGAGATAGTGAGTGTACAGGTCTACATTTGATTACGTAAGCTAGAGGGAATGATCGAGTGGAGGATTATCCACCCTAGTGTGAGACAAAAGGTCCAGGAGTTCGAGTTCCCGAGGAAGCCGGGTTGTTACTGCTCAAAATCCTAATACAACTGTAGCGGGGTTTGACAATAGATGAAATATTACATTTTCATTGCCACTACACATTACCTAGATATTGTTAAAAAAAAACATTGTGTGATAATTTTCAGTAGGGACATTGCCAGTTCTTTATACGGTTTATTCATCTACTGTAATTGTGTAGTCGGTTTCTATGCCAATACATTAGAAGAGGTTAGAACCCATTATTTCCCGCCAAATCATCAGCTGTTCCATCACATAGTATTCTTCTTTATGCGGACGTGTAAGTTTTATTTTCATACTATTTTATATCTAGTTACCTTTTATAACGAGAATAGTTAAAATATAAGCATTGTTTTTCTTATATTTAATGGTTCGCTAACGCGCATCATGATACATGTAGATATGCTTGAACACATAATGTATGATGCAACCCAATGCATGTCACACATATGACAACCAACGCTTAAAAAATGTCAGTATTATAGTTTTGTGAAGTACCATTTACAATATATGAATGACCTTGGCCTACTTTCGGAATATCATAGAACCAAATGTGTTAGGGCCTTTCATCACTCGCTTTAAAAACAAGACCAGTACCATTACAAGAGATATTGCATGCTAACTTTCCATGCTTGTTTAAGTTGTTTTCTATCGGACCCGAAATGCGATTGGCACTCCAAGGGCTCAGAGGATACAGAGGCGATATCTACGTGTGAAATTTCTGAGAGACCTGATTACTTTCCGAGAAAGAGCTCATAACTCAAAAACAGGTGTCAAAATCAAACATGGGCGCTTGTCTGCTAATTCGCTTTTTGATAGATCCTAAAATGAAAGTTGTCAAATTTAAAGACGACAGCTATTTGGCCATATGTTTTTATGAAAAGTGCGATAGGCAAAGCTAGCGTCCAAGAGATACATACAAATGAACCCTCGGTGAGTTTGTTTGGAATGTTAAGAATTGTTTATTGATGGCGGATCACTGAGGTTTAGAATGTGATTTACCATCTATTGATAGTAGAATATTTATAAGACATTCAGGTTAAAAATTATAAAATTTTATTCTATCAAATTGTAAATAAACATGTACAACATAGTAAAAATAAAGACATGGACTATGATTGTGTTGGAATTCCTGGCTTCGATTTCTCGAAACAAAAGTGCGGAAACTTAATTTGTTTCTCCTGAAATAACTGACGTGAAAAACGTTATTTTCTTACTTACTTGTTCCGAGAAATCGAGGCCAGGCCATTATGGCACATCATTCATTGAACTTGTTTAAATAACACAGTAGTGTCTCTGTGTAGTATAAATATGTATATTATAAGACTCTTTCATAAGTAGATATGAAGAATAGGGATATTCTACCCGAGGGTCACAAAATGTTGGTAAACCCGAGGCTTGCCGTGGGTTTTACAACATTTTGTGATCCAGAGGGTAGAATATCCCTATCCTTCATATCAACGTATGAAAGAGTATTTTTCTCTCATACCTCGACGTTTAATTGCAATTTTACTACTATAATTTTCCGCCATTTTGAAATAAATTCGAAGAAAAACGCGACTGCACGTCAATTCTCCATACATGAAAATATACGTGATACATTCAACGCAAATAGCGTTGTTTGTATCTTTTAAAGTAAATCCAGCCTACTTTCTGAAAAAAATGTTAAAATTGCACCACGAAGCTTTATTGCATGGGTAGCCATGCAATACAGCCTCAGGCGACATGAGTGTGAATAAAATTGTCAGTTTTTGACTTAAGTTTGTTTCGAGAAATCGGGGCCAGCAAACATTTAACTTTCAGAGTGTAAGAAGTGAACTGCGAAGCTGAGAAGATACCCCAACCATCTCCTCCTGGCTGTCAAGATAGAGGTGGTGGGATGATATAAAAAACGTGGCCTCGTACTAGAGATGTGCATCTGAATCACATTGAGGAGGTATATAGATGAACACAAAATTACACCCCCCCAAAAAAAAAAAAATGTATTGGTTTCAGCAACATTATAATACTAACATTAATCTGTTTTGTATCTGCTTACAACTATATCCGCTTCTCGAATTGTATGATTACATATTCATAGTCTTCGTGCATTGAGTTAAGATATTTGTTTGAAGACTATGGCCCCGGAGGAATCTTTTGATTCGGGTTTTCCTGGTTGACCAGTTCGGCACCAGATCATCCGGCGTCTTGTTTTCATTATCGGTGCTCTCGGTGTTGGCACCGTAATTTATCAATAGACGCACGCAGTTTGAACGACACCACTTACAGGCGTAGTGTAGGGGACACCAACCTCGTTCGTCAATACAGTGTATGTCGATATTGCAGTCTAAAAGATATCTTGCACAGTCATCGTTTCCGTGCTGACAGGCATAGTGAATGGGTTGCTTCCCTTTGTCGTCTACGGCGGTTATGGACGCTCCCTTATCGACCAATGTCTTGACGATATTTACTTTGCCCTTTCCACAGGCGTAATGAATAGGTTGCTTCCCTTGGTGCCCCTTTTGGTTCACGTCAATGCCGTGGTCTACAAGGGCCTGGAGACACTTGAGGTTCCCGCTCTCACAAGCATAGAATACAGGCGGATGTCCAAAGTCGTCTGTGATGTTTGGGTTAGCCCCCTTTGATAAAAGTAACATCACACAATCTACTCGTCGATCTCGTGCCCAACTGCAAGCATAGTGCAGCGCTGTTTTACCGTAACTGTCCACGGCGTTTACATCGCTCACAACATTCAGGAGAAGTTCCACACATCGATAGGAATCTCGCCCGTCCAGTTCCGACCTATAGCCCTTACAGACGCTGTGTAAAGGTAAACACATAGTGGCGTCCACACTGTCTGGATCGGCACCGTGCATCAGGAGGATCGACACGTTCTCAGGCATGTTCGCCCTACATGCAAAATGAAGAGGAGTTGCGCCCATGCTATCAGGGGCATTTATATCCGATTCGTCGTCCATAAGGTGTTGGATGAGGTCCGTATTAGTCGCTGTGGCTGCGTAGTGTAGTACTGTTTTATCGCCACAATCAGTAACATTCCGTCTGATTCCAGACTGTTGAAGAAATAGAACGCACTCCAGACTCCCAGCCATACCGGCGTAATGGATGGCCTGTTTGCCGGTATTGTCTGTCGCTAACAAAGACGCTCTATTGTTATATAGTTCCTTCATTATGTCAAGACGGCCGAACTCACTAGCATAATGAATTGCTTGTTTCCCGGTGTGGTCTTGCAAACCCACGTCTGCCCCATAACGGAGCAACAGTTTCACCATATCGAGGCTGCCTTTTTTGCACGCAATATGAAGACACCGATCAGACAATGCCCCACACGCGAAGTTTACCTTTGCGCCGTGGCCCAGTAGAACCTGAACTACATCCAAGTGTATTAGACGTACAGCCTCGATCACACAACTGTCTGGTATATCAAGACGTGAAGTATCATCAACATTATTGTTGTCTTTTAACAGTTTTTGTTTCTCAAGCAGAACTTTTACTAGAGACACTATACCCTTTTGGCAAGCCAAGAATAGAACGGTTTCTCGAAACTGGCTTTTTGTTTCAGAATCCTTCGACTCGACACTTGTTAACAAATCCATGGCCGCGTTTGGAGAAAGCTTCTTGATCCGATCGACAAAAGCCGTCTGCATACCCAGGTCTCGGATACTAGGATTGATGAACATAGCCCGGATTATACCACGTGACGCATCTGTGATCCACCTAGCGGCCAATACATGATATTTGGATTTCTTCAAAACAATGACGTCAAGGCAATTTGGACAAAAGCCAGGAATGTTTTCTGTTCGAACTCTTTTCTCTATAAAACACGACGACGCCACACGGATAATTTCATTAGGGTACTTCGTACCAAATATCAAACAAATGGTGTCAAAAATGGTGTCGTGAATAAACCTAAATTCATCGTCTTCATCCTCTACATAAACGCCAAGCATTTCGTCGATAGAAGCCTCCACTTTTACGCCCTCAGATTCTTGAATGCCATAAACCCTCAGGATTGTTTGAATCTTTGCCTTCAGTTCGGGTTCATCAGACGAAGAGAATGGATCAAAGACAGACCGCGGGAGCCTACCGTCAAACATCATTATCAGTACTAGTCCACAGAATGCATGAACATCGTTAGAGGCCAAAAGCTGTAGCTGACTGTGCAATACTGAAAGTGTCTGATCTAAATACACGTCTAACTCCTGCATGCTTTTATCATTACTGAACATTTTGCAGAGAAGAGGAAAGCCTGGAATGTATTGTTTTCCTTTTGTCCTACTTAACTGTATCGGAAAAAGACCGTGGTCTTGGCAGTAGTTTGCCACGATCCTGTTTTTCTCGATCATGTTAAGGCGATATTGCTCTCCGGAAAGGTCGATGATATTCTCGCGATAGCATGGACATTTGTACAACATTGACTGACATTTCATGTAAACATGCTTCCGTGATGTTATCAGAAGTTTGCATTTGTCAAGTCTAATGAGACTTTCGATTTTATCATGGAGTCGCGTCCACGTTTC
Organism: Argopecten irradians; assembly: GCF_041381155.1. Taxonomy (NCBI): domain Eukaryota; kingdom Metazoa; phylum Mollusca; class Bivalvia; order Pectinida; family Pectinidae; genus Argopecten; species Argopecten irradians. The sequence continues at coordinate 30,206,475 of NC_091142.1, read as the reverse complement.
AAGCAATCTGACGTTTATTGTCGGGGTTCCAAAAGCATCGTCTACGAAATACACGATTCTTTTGTCGTCGTCATAGATACGTTCAATGAGACCCGGGTCAGATAACACCAGGACTGTGAACCCTTCCTCCTGGCAACGATTCAGTATGCTGACAGCGATGGCTGACTTGCCATCTCCTGGATTTCCCATCAGAGTCACCGTTCCTTTGGAGGAAAGAAGATCGTGTGCTGCATGTGCAGCCCGTGTTCTGACGAATTGTCTTTTATCTTTACTCTGGAACTCGAGATATCTCCGAGTCTGATCTGTAAATAGGAAACATATACATTGTATTTTTAAAGTATTTTAATGAGGTTGTTTACTCATAGTATTACATACAAGAGGAAAGGACTATTATGATTTGGGTCCAACGCCCCCTCCCAAATCCATCGTTGTTTTAAACAAATTGTTCAGGAATTAAGTAATTGTATTTCAAATATTCATTACATCCCCTATTCAACTTTAATGGAAGTTTTTTTTCTCTCTATTTTTGCAGCTTTAGTTGAAAGGGTATCATCCAAAAAGGACATGCTGCAGCTACCATTGAATTTTGCCTACCGCACAATTTAACAAAATCTAGGTGTCTTTTGTAGTACTAGGCAGAGAACATGTAATATACCTTTAAAACACAAACAACAGCTCCCATGAAAGAAACGAGTGTAACATATGAAATCTAACCAATATAAATGAGCGTAATATATTTAATTCAATCAAGATCTAAAACGTTTTAACGTACCCAAGTACATCTGCATGTCGCCCTGTACCTGACCAAATCGGACTTGTCTTATCGTCGAGTTAAAATGGTTAAAACATGCATCTTCAGTGAACTCTTGGTGTTCCGGTTCTATTGGAAAAAAACCTTTCAATCAACATTTTTTTAAAACATTAAATATGCTCCAGCGCCGACAGAGCATAAATGATATTCATTATTTGAACAATAATTGGTGTTTAATCGTGAATATACATGCCAAATTAACACAAAAAATAAAATGAAATAATTAATTTCGCCTTCGGTGCATGCGCAATCAGTACCTCATTCCATATAGAATATAGTGCTACGCAGTTTTTTCGGGATGCAATTAATTATTTTTCATATTTTTAACTTGAAGTAAAATTAGAAGCTCAAACTTTTCAATGGTGGTAATGGTGTAAAGTAAGTAACTTTTATAACTGAAGAAAAATACTAAATCGTCTGCTCCTGTTTTTGACAGTGAATAAATACCATTTGTCAGCGGTGGAGCATCTTTATGGATACATCCAGCGTTAGATATCGCTTTTGTTCTTATAGCATATTGATATGATTTATGACAAAGCAATTTAACATGTACATGGAATAAAAATCATAAAGCATGGAGATAAATAATAGATATCTATTGTACAAGTAATGACGTTGTAATCTTCTTTTTATCTGATTATCAAACCGCATAAACCAGTGCAAATAAAGAGACGATGCATTTCAGCGTTACACACTATTTAAAAACTTCTCTACATTAAACTCGCGTCATGCAAGCTGATTGCATTAAATCATAAAACATTCAGAATTGAAAGCTATCATTACTAAATCTAAAGGTAAATGACTGCAGATTACCGTTGAAGTCGGCGTTGATTTTCTGCACCAGGTCGTACCGGTCTACACCAGCTAAGGACCGTGTGAGTTGGGGGATTGGATCAACCCGACACTGCAGGGCAGTCTCGTGCCACTTTGTCAGCATACAGGCGATACATTGTTGGATGTTGTAAGGGAACGCTGATTGGAGATGGTCAAGCTGAGAGTTACTAAAGCCCAGCTCGTAACCAAGGAGGCACCACTCTTTACCAATCTCTATTGACAACTGGCCAAGGTCTATGGAAATCAGAACAAGAACAATATATGGTTAATAAACTTTGCATTTTTAAAGGCATTATGATATTGCCTCTGGTAAGTATCGCATATTGAATCATTTTTATGTGAAGTTATAAATACGAATTATTACATCGGGTCAAAGACTAATGAGTTATTAGTCATTTCACAAAATCATCTGGTTACCATGGGACCCATTCCTTTTAGGACAACAAAGTTTTTCTTACACATACACACATGGCCTCTATCATGGCCTCTATGCGTGTTCAGGACTTGTCAGGAGTGAGGACACAAGATTTGGAATTGTGGACAGACAGACACGATTCCAGAGTTTAGACTGATTATTAGGCTATTTTATTACTTTTGCATTCTGCACTATTTGTACTTTTAACATGTGACAATCATAAAAAACATCATGTAAATTTAGATAAAACATGATTTGAACATATCCGTTCCTATCAAAGAGTATGCTTCAATATATGTTTATGTTTTGGAGAAGCGGTGTGTCTTGATACTCGGAGATTAATTATAAACATTGGTGTAAGATTCCATTGATTTTCCGGTGGATTATTTCTTAAATCAATACGCAACGTCAATGTTTCTATTGTTACGCCAAGATAACGTCGGGTTTCCGCGCCATTCTCGGATTTTATATTCAGAGTGATATGAAAAGTAATCGGCAAATCAGAAAGCCAAATTTAGTAAGAAAACGAATAGAAATTAATTATATTTCCATTAAAAAAACATTAAAACATATCTTAAGATAACCCTTACCACTTTAATCCCGACAACAATTCACTCATCTGTGTGGGCATTTTGTCTTTGTGGCAATTTCTATGATATTATTAATATGGAGACTGTAGGATTGCAATTATTTGACAGGTTACTAAGTGGAACTCTAGCTTAGGCATTTAAAGGTTAGTTAAGTTTTAGAAGTAATTATCAAAAAGAATGGATAGCAATTGTGCATATTTGATATGGAGTAAACACTGCTATTCATCATTATAACTCATTCAACAAAGATTTTGGTGTGGTTTTTTTTCCAGGAAAACAATGAGAGTAGGTTGCATGTGTATAGTATAGACACAAGGGGTTGAACTGTGACACGACTTCTCAACTCTCGACCCGAATGATATGATTTGTTGTCAAATGGTCGGTAGGTCAGGAATTCACTAGTCCCTATGGCCACAACCAAAGGGATCTTTGTTATGTTTATTAGTTAATCACTGGGATGCATAATTGTTACATAAATGCTCGTATAGTCAATACTTTTGTGTAAAATTGAAGTGTATCACAAATCCACATCGTATATAGATACATTGTACATTAAGGACTAGAGAACTCTCAAGTAGCCAGGATGATATTGGATATCAGTAAAACGCTATTGACATATATAGCTTTCACAGATATTCTATTTCAATATGCGGGGGACATGACTATATATACACACAAGCAAGTCACACATATACATGTACGTGAACACAATAAACGAATTTGTGTCAATGTCCTATCTATACGCTGTCTAATGGCTACACATATACACACATATACTTACATTTATCGTTCATACTTGAACGCAGGTGGTCCCTCGGGGGTGAATGTCATCACACATGTCGGCTAGGCATTATGACATGTCTGGGTAGTCCATATTCGGGTAGAATCTCGGCACATGTACACAAAGAATATCACTCACTTGGTTATAACAGGGTTAGACCGACACGTACACGCTCAGACCGGGATATATTCTGACGCGGAAGTACAGCCAATTACATCCTGTTTTCCCCGAATCATCAGGCCACTCTGCCGTATCAATGTGGAGAACTCCTTCGTGTCAATGTGGGGAATTCTTGCATGTCAATGTGGGGAACTCTACCGAGTCACCTACGTACGATATACCTAGACTAGCAATGACCTGTGAAATTATAAACTTTGAACATAGAAGGTCAACTGTCACATTCACTTAATACTCCATAGTCTTTGAAGCATGACGCGAAATCCATCTCTCGCATATCTTTATTTGGCCAAAACAAAGTTCATTTAGAGTGTCTATTAAATCATCTGTTATACATTGTTACATTTTTGCATCCGCTCGCACAATTATGCGTTATTGTCATTAAATAGAACACCCTCGATACTATTGTTAGTGGTAGTGATAGTTACCCCTGGAGTATCGAGGATGCAAATAGAAGTACAGCATTGAAACAGCAATATAGTATTCGTTGAGTGATATATTTCTATTGATACAGACTGACAGACAAGTCTTAATTTAACGAAGTGTCATCAATCTTTACAATAAAAATAAATATCTTCAATGAAATTCGTTTTTTTTTTATAAAATTGAGCTTAAATATTACATTCATGTATAATGATAAAGAGTCATACAAGCTTACCTTCATTAAACACTTATGACCCAGGTCTTAGATGCAAATACGCGATAGAAGATATAAAACTAATTTATCAAATATAGTAATTTGCAAATTCATCTTACCAAAATATATCAAACTGGTTTTTTCCCACACGTACATGTACTTACTCAGCATGCTGTGTTATGTTTCTTATGTTTTTTCTGACAGAAATGTAATGTATATGTCATGTCAAGTTTATATTGATGTCCCATGTATTTGTAAATGTGTTAAAAATGAAAAAAAAAAAAAAAAAAAAAAACAATAAAAAAATAATAAAAGGATGATAATTTGGAAACACTTCCCAAGATGAATCTTCAGTGGATAACAATTTTATCCAGGATATATTTAAAACATCAATATGGGATTCAACATCCCAAATAAATAGACCACCTTCCAATTTATCACCAGTCACTACACTACGTTTAACACGCTCTGGTCCATGGTTCCAAATAAATCAGTAAATTTTGCTTTAAATTTCCTAAATTTGATCGCTTCTTATATATTGAACACTTGCTAAATACGTTATTTGTGGTATCAATAAACAATGCACCACAACAGATTTTCCTATCATGGACACATTTCATCCCCCCCCCCCAATTTTTATTTAGAGAATCAATACTTGTTATTTTGTCTGCCCAATTAAGATTAGAACAAACCTTTAAGTTTGTACCTACTTTACCCAGTCAATACCCATGAAGGTACTAATTTTATGTTTATTTATTTAATCTTTCCCAAACTGTTTAATAATATCTAATGCTCTATTGATGTCCCTATACTTCAGAAATAATGTAGTGTCGTCGGCTAGTTGAGAGATTATTATTTTCCTATTTCGTGTTTTGATACCACTAATGTTTGCATAAGTTTTCATTTTCTGGACAAGTGCTTCCGTTGCTAGGACGAACATGAGGGCGGAACTCTATTTTGTTTCAGAAACTTGGTTCCCCGAATTCTGTACGATGATTAGGACGACGACGGCGGCGGCAAACAAACGACGACCACCTGTATACAGATTATCATTTACATTGTAAGTAATCGATTGTTCAGGAAGTGACAATACGTGTGGTAAGCTAATATTTTTGCGACTCTACAAAATTATCAAACTCGTTTTACATACACAGTTTAAAAATTAAAAGCAGTTTAATTAAGTTACATATAAGGTATTAACTTCAAAGGAAAATATCGAGAATAAAGCGAAAGTCAGAAAGTTCAATAGATACATATCCCTATATAGCAGAGTGTAGAAAACGAAAACCTACATTCAACAATGAAATCGGATAGAGTGGTGTTGTCTATGTCTCCTAAGTGGTTGTAGGTTCGTAACATGAACATTGTGTCTAGAATACTACTTGCATGATCATTTTCTGTCCAAGAAAAAATGTGATGACAATATAAGAAAAAAATGCTTACAGCAATTACCATAATCCATTTTCTCAAAGGAAAAAAACAATAGAATATCGAAGTCCTACTTAAAAAAAACATTTGAAGAACATTATGATTTAATTTTTGTTTATGTTATTTTTTCAACTTTTTATAATGATTATGCAATAATGGGTAATTACATTGAGAACCGACTAATTCCTCGATTTTTATTTTTTTTAATTTTTTTTTTATGGTTAGTTATTACCTTTCGGTATGATGATTGGCGTTTCATTTTCGTAGCTGGGAAACTGTAAAGAAACATTTCAATTCTATAAACATGTGTTTACATACCATAAGTTGTTTCGTGCCTTATCAGTCAATAGTTAAAAATCTTTTCCCAATGTGTTGGGACCAACTAGATGAACTGTTTCCCGATGACAAGGGAAAAAGTTTATAGGGTTTGTCCCAACACTAAGGGGAAAGAGATTTGATTGTTGACTGATATAGCATGAAACAACTGTTTTGTTGCCTCAACTGAAATCTTATAATTAGCACAGCTTCTCGCGAGAAAGACATTCGCCAAAAGAATATTTGGGCCCAGCGCGCAGGTGTTAATGACGTCAACAAAAGTGCATGTAAAAGTTCCTCGCAGTTCCTTAACAGTCAAACTATTGACCGGTCAATAGTTTCCGGGAATTTGTAATCATTTTCATACCTATCGACCTAAATTGATAGGAATATATGACTTTAAGTCTTTAATCTACTACAGTTTAAAACCACAATCATATTTGTATGTTTATTTTTTTACAGTTCTTATGGTGTTGTAGGTCATGGGAAGAATAGTCTCAGGCTAGTGATACAGATAAAGTATTGACTCTTCGAACTATACTTTAATGTTGTGATTGACAACATTTAACAACATGACACTAGGAATTGTTTTGTACTATCCATCAGGTAGCACTCCCAAAGTTTTAGATAACCTTTTCGCTTATCATATTGTTACCACTAGGAGTCGAATAAGTACATACAATGTTTCTAAGACACATCATTCTGTGGTTATTGTTAATATGTACCAATTGTGAAGGCAATCATGACAAGAGAATACTCCTAAGTGACCCTGACTACGTCCAGCAATAGATGACCAACTTACAGAGTGAACTAGAAACCCTTCAGGCTACGGTACTGTCCCAAACTGCTGATCTACAAACCCTAAAGACTACTGTCCAGACACAGCATGACACAATACAGGCACAAACCGGAAAGATATCATCACTGGAACAAAACCTGGCGAATAGAGGTAAATTGTATTGTTGTGTTTTTGTCTAGTCGTTATCATATTTAACGTATTTTGTATTTCAATGGGGTTCTGAGAATATATGAACATAATTATCTTAATTTAGGACATATACACTAATTAGTCTAAAAACATTGGAGGGTTATAAATTCACGTGAATTTATCACGTGAGTTTCTTATGAAAAATTCATCACGTGCAAGGTATTGTTACGAAAATAGGTATTTTTGGATACTACTTCCGTACTTCCTTAAAAAATAGATTTATGACATAATCCGCCTGATATCCAGTGATTTCGCAAATGTAATATTTTTGCATATGTCACTAGTGTAATATAACCTGTAGCGATTTTCATTGGTAGCCAAGGCTCGCAAAAATAAAAAATAAAAAACCTTCTTATAGACTCGTTTCATAAAAACTCATATGAAATGATCACTCCTATAAGATCCTATATACATTTGTATATCAAGTCAAAGGATTATTGGGTAACTGATCCACTAATATATTCATATACCCATTGAAAACACTAATACTTTAGTTTGAATATAAACGTTATATTAAATAATAGAAACACACTACATACTTTGTCATATTCGTCATGGAAAGCATTCCCAAAAATACATGTTTGTATATCGTCATGGAAAGCATTCCCAAAATACATGTTTGTCATATTCGTCATGAAAGCATTCCCAAAAATACATGTTTGTCATATTCGTCATGGAAAGCATTCCCAAAAATACATGTTTGTCATATTCGTCATGGAAAGCATTCCCAAAAAATACATGTTTGTCATATTCGTCATGGAAAGCATTCCCAAAAATACATGTTTGTCATATTCGTCATGGAAAGCATTCCCAAAAATACATGTTTGTCATATTCGTCATGGAAAGCATTCCCAAAAATACATGTTTGTCATATTCGTCATGGAAAGCATTCCCAAAAATACATGTTTGTAATATTCGTCATGGAAAGCATTCCCAAAAATACATGTTTGTCATATTCGTCATGGAAAGCATTCCCAAAAATACATGTTTGTCATATTCGTCATGGAAAGCATTCCCAAAAATACATGTTTGTCATATTCGTCATGGAAAGCATTCCCAAAAATACATGTTTGTAATATTCGTCATGGAAAGCATTCCCAAAAATTCATGTTTGTAATATTCGTCATGGAAAGCATTCCCAAAAATTCATGTTTGTAATATTCGTCATGGAAAGCATTCCCAAAAATACATGTTTGTAATTGTTAATTGTAAAGATAATGAAACTATAGAAAATTCAGCGTGTGAGGGCAAACTTGTAAACGGCAGTGCTTCATTTGAATGGAAAAAACCCGATATATTTCTATTGTTGATTTATCTATATCCCTATATTTGGTATTATGATTCTTCTTTGAATCCTGTACCACAGACCACGGAGGAGCTGTATTTGTCCGCTGGGTAAGGACCGACTGTCCGGCCAACTTGACTGAGCTCGTGTATTCTGGTAAGCATAAAAAAGTTTTTTTCCTCGGAATCAATTCACAAATTTGTGGAATTCTAAACTTTTGTATACCTGATAGCAATCCGACAAGTTTTATGAAGGATTTCGACTGTGCTCCATAAATGAATATGTTCGTTGCCAACGGAGGTCATACCATCGAATACACAGTAACGAAGACCAAACTTTATATTTACATCCTTGTTTTTGTTTTTGTCGTGGGTGCTAGACTAAAAACTGGGTATACGGTATTGTATACGCAATTAGACTTTATAAAGCCAAAACAGACAAGATGAATTTCAATTTCATAAACCACACAGTGTAGATTTTGGCAGTATACAAATGTACCTATACTAGTAATTTTTCTGCATAATGTGCATTTTCTGTAAATCATTGCTATTTTCTTTTACGACTCACCAATACAATTCAATATTCTGTTTTATTCTGACACAGGCTATACTGGCGGATCTTTTTGGACTCGGAGCTGCAGCAGAGTATGTTTGTTTGCCCAGATACCCGATATGGGGACCGTATGCAGATTTACCAGACGATGACCATTCAGGAAGGATGTACGGCGCAGAATATGAGTCAGAAAATGTGGCATCACCATTCGGACGACACTCAAAAAACGAAGAGGTGCCCTGTGCGGTCTGTAGGCCTAAATCCTTTGGCTCCTCTGTAATGATACCGGCGAGGACGACCTGTTACAGCGGCTGGACGAAGGCGTATAGCGGGTCACTGGGGTCGGGTAAATACGATCACGAATCTGCTACACAGTACATATGTGTAGATAAAGACGCACAAATTTTAGACGGAGGAGCTGACTTTGTGACCGACGATGATGGCAGGTTGATATACGCCGTAAAAGCAAAGTGTGGCTCGCTTCGATGTCCTCCATACATACAGAATAAGTATCTATATTGTGTGGTATGCATGAAATAAATATACCATGACGGTAATTTGCGGAAAAAAATTGATTACTTTTTTATAATTCAATCTCACGAGTAATTGAACAAGATATATCAGTTATTACATGCTTGTTTGCCTTCATTGATGAAGTGTTTCTTTGCTTGCCCAACTAATACGTCGATTCCGGGATACAAGGAACTCTTTTGTGAAGGAGGTAGAAAACGTGGTTTGATCATGTGACCGCAAAAAATTTAGGGCACATTTTCCGTCATGGTGGTGACAATTATAGGCAGAGAATACCAATGTCCGAGTAAAGGTCATTGTCGGTTATACTTGCTCGATAAAGGAACTAAGATCAACTGTTATGTTTTGTGTTTCTTGTTTGTTATTGATTTTTGGAAAAAGTACCTAGGTGAGTGAGACTTCAGATACCGTTGATTTCCAACTGCTAGACGACAACTCCATTTGATGTCGTAACTTACATGTCATTCCTTGTGAAGTGTCTAAATTCAATATTCTTGCATGTTTAGATTATATTTGGTACATTATGTTTTGATAGGTAATGTTACGTGTTCTGTCATAATATGTAATTTTCAAGCGTTGTACAATCATTACATATGCCGCCATTTCGTTTCAAATGTGCCTTAAATAAAGTCACGTGATGATTAAAGTCACATGATCAAACTGACTGAAGGTTGTATTCCGGAAACGGCGTATTGCAAATAACTTTGTCTCCTTAACATTTGTAATAATCCTCGCTATATATTATTTTATCACATAATCCGCCTGATATCAAGTTATTTCGCCCGTGTAATATTTTTGCGTTTGACACTTGTGTAATATGACCTACAGCGATTTTCACTGGCTTGAAATGCATTGTGACGTAAGACAGAAACAACAAATGACGTCAGGAAAAACGAGGTGACGTCAGGATTACGAGGACGGCGGGACAAAATGGCGGCCTCCGCTGTTTTTCCGGAATACATTTGAAGTGAAGTTCTTTGTTCTTTTAGGTATTTGTTATTACGTGATCAAAAGTATCTTAAATATGTGTCCATCTCATTTGAGAATTTATGAAACCCATCTCGAAGTTGTAATTTCTTGCTCACTAAGACTCGCAAAAATAAAAACTTCTTAGACTCCTTTCATTAAATTCCATATGAAACGAACACTCATGTAAGATTCTTTTTATATACGTCCAATGTGTGTTCATTATATAGTATGGGAGGAAGGAAGTAATTCTCACCGTGTGGACAAAAAAATTGTCATTTTTTTCGAGGCGATCTGCCCCTTTATCAAGACATACAAAACGAACACGATTACATAATAGGATACGAACAGTAATGCGGGACAAAGTAGACAAATATTTAACTATACAGCACGATGGAGCGCAATTTACCCTTCGGCAAGTGGCAGCCGAAGGCCGGATCTACCAAAATGTATCCATGCTGTTCGGCAGAACGCTAAAATATGAGCGATGACTGGAAAGCGTGCCACATGTGACGTCAAATGTGTGGCGAAATTTATATATAGTGCTCATTGGTATAGGATGCATTTAGTCACCTATCTCCTCCGTGTGTGCAAAGAAGCAATGTCCTAAATTTAGTCGCCTTTTGCCGGGCAGCATAGGTAAAGGATCAAAAACGCGTAGAACAGAACGTGAAAAATGCTGGAAGTAGGGATAATAAATTGAAAAGCGAGTGATCAATTGATGTCAATTAGTATATTTAACGTTCGTTAATGCCTTTGGGACAGCATGTCTGTAAATAGGTAATCCAGAATCTCTCTCTCTCGATCGACGCTTGGTTTCTGTCCAGTAGGGACAGTGCTCAATTGCAATCACCTGCATGTCTTTCCAACTATGGCTGGGTAAGTTGAAATGTCTGACAACCGGATAGTCAGGTTGGTTCTGTTTGATACACCAGCGGTGATTGTTGATTCTGACGTTGAGTGGACCACCGGTTTCCTCAACGTATTGCATTGTGCATTTCCTACACGAGAGGAGGTAGATGACATTGCTGGATTTGCACGTCAGGTTCTGTCGGATATTGTATGCTCTTTGTCCACACGGTTGGAATTACTTCCTTGTCCCATATTCACCATTTGAAGTAATTCGTATCCAACAGACTTACGTTTGATTGAATCCCGTGTCATCTGGAAAATCCTGTTGATATTACTTCTTTGACCCTCATTATATAGTATATACAATATATTCAATAATTTAAAACCGATAAACGTGGATGTATTTGATATTGCATTCCTGACTTAGACTCTTAGTGTTTCATTGCTGGTCCAAACATATCTAAGTGTACTTTTCATTTATTGTATTACAAAATTATGACGAAAAATTGAATAAATGATATCAATGAGTAAAATTGAGTCTTCTAGAATGCCCTACTTCTCAACACGATACATACCTATAGCATCCGCCTGTTCTCGGAAACACAGAGAAAGTTAAACTAATCGAACTCATGTTCTATTCCAGATCGCCCTAGAAAACACCACTACAAAGTCACTTTTAGATGTTTGTCTTTAACTGAACAATATTTTCTTATTTTCTCTGAAATCATGAAGATATGTGCGATTTAAACACAGGTTAATAGTGTTCAATAATCAATTACCAGGGGAAATATCGTTTTATTATCGTTATAAATAAATTGTAATTTAACAATTGAAAAGTTGATTTAAAGTCAAACCTGTCTATTAAGACGACCTACGTGACAAAGAATAAATAGTATTTAAACTCAAGTGGTTTTGTTATGTAAGGAATATATTTTTATTTTGTTGAGGTTATGAGGGTATGATGATAAAGGAGCACGTGTTAATTATGTAACCCCGGCGAAAACTTACACGTGCTCCATTATCATTATACCCTCATAACCTCAAATGTACACGGGCTCCATTATCATTATACCCTCATAACCTCAACATAATCAAAATATACTCCTTATATTTATACAAGTGTAGTTTTTCATGCAAATTAATATTATATATTCTCGCGACAGTTGCATATTTTTTTATTTACCCATATTTTTTACTCTCCCGTCATCGTCAACGAATTCGATTGAACAGCTGATTGGAATCGAGACATTCATATGTCCCTACCAAAAGTGGGGTCCCCACGTTGTTACTATTCCCGTAACAATATAATCGTCGCACGTGTTGCACTATCATTATACGCTGATAATGATGATACTAGAAAGCATGGTTATTGAGTCCATATCAGTGCAAACTGTAAATATATATGTATAAGTTGAGTTTTTTTTTGCAATTTGTCATTTGTAAACACAGAAAAGTTATCGTATTAAACAGGTGTCGTTATACAGTGGTGGTCGCTTAGGCAGATTTACTGTACACCATTGTATTGAGTATCCATTATTTCATATGTACCATGTAATATGTCATCATTCATTATCCGGTATCCTCACATTTATCTATTACAAACCACAGAAAGCTTTAATTTATTTATTTCCTCGTGTAAGTAATAGATATATGTGTAACGACAAAGTATTAAAACTATGACACCAATCCTATAGGTACATTTTACTGAAAGGTTTGGTCATCAAGGAGATGTACACGATATATTTGCTAAAAAATCTACTTAATTATAGTTGATACACCAAAGAAATTTCCAGATAAATATATTTTTAGATCTTATTATTAGGAATTGTTGTTTGGCCATTCAGCCATGCATTACACATAGAAACATACACATGCGCATTGTAACCATCGCCATTTTGAAACGCCATATAACATCCGGATTACGTTGGAGGATCTAAACTACATATTTAAGATATAAAAAGGGTTTTTTATATCTTAAATCTGTATTTGAGTGATCGTCTACTTAAAAGTTAAATAATGAATATATGTTTCTGAATCAACACTTCCTTCTGTGTCTTGTAAAAGGATAATAACGAAATTTCAACCACCTGCTAGTGAGCGGGATTAATTGTTTCTAAAAGGTAAGGTCACTAATATACAAGTTACAGTAACTGTTATGTTTTATGAAATAATGATGCAATGTAGATGTATATTTGATATTCTTAATCCGGTATATGAAACCAACGTTGATAGATTCATGGCTATATCAAGCGATAAACACAGGGAACTGTTCAATAAAAATGGATTTCGCCATACATATTTCGTATTTGGTGTATGAACTGCTGAACATACTTACCAGTCATGTCTTTTAATCAGAAAATACGAGATTTGAAAACTTATTTAAAGAATCGAATTGAGTTTATATTTTTTCAAATCCATTTTCAATGAATTACCCCCGCCCATCCACTGTAGCCACAACAATCACATACCGTCGAGTACACATGCTTTCATGATTTGTGTCTAAATGATGCGGACATTATTTCTAAGGTAAGATATAGATGAAATAAATATATATTACCCCCAAATATCAGTCCATGATATTACCCGTTAATATCATGAATAAATCTTAAATGTTGACTAATATTCCCACCCCGTTTATCATTGTCTCAGTATACCTGACATAGCAGTCCATTCGTTACACAAAGGGATACCCTTACATTCCTTATATACATACAGTGTATCGGCGAAATTACCACATTTTGAAGTATAAAGGTATAAATATCAGCATATGGATAATCTACATCTATTCAATATTGCCAATTAGGTTATCAAATTTATGTGACAATTGCAGATACATTTAAAACTACTTTTCATTCTAGAGTTCGGGACGCGGAGGAAATCAATATAGGCCTATAACTAGTAAGACCACTGTGACGTGGATTCGCAGAAAAATAGTGAAAGTGAAAGTGAAAAGTGACAAAATTTTGATTCGATCACAGCAAACCATAATCCTTCAGTAAACGTTAGAGTTTTCATACAACCATTCAGCATTTTCACGTTATGAATTTTGAAACTGATTTTTTTTAAAGAAAGGGTTATTCATAGGAAATTTATATGTCATTATACATGGCATATTAGTGCAAGTCACAGTCAAAGTGTTTAAACGTATCATTTTATGGTTGGAATCTCATTCAATACATTTTCATATTCGTATGCTTATAAATATTCCTAATTCACGTAAAACCGATGTCAGGGTATTCCAAAACCTTCCTTCACGCGTAAACTCAATGATAAATGCAATGTTGAAAATATAATTTTACCCCCGCAGGTAATGTTGGGAATGTCCCATTTTATTTCATTTTAACATGTGCAGGTAAAGCATTTCTCTCGTTAGTCTTAAACGTTACCCATGATTAAAGAATATTTTTGTAAAATGATGAGATTTCCTCAATTTTTTATTTGATCTTTTTTTCATTGACCTACTGCTGAAGTATAGTAGTTTCTAATAACTTGGTAATATGAAATTTTGGAATAATCTAGTCCAGTTTAGTTTTTCACCAAACCCGCGTTATTTCTACAATGCTTATATACATGTGCTTCAATATGCATTATCGTAAACCTCATGTTTCTAATTCATCTACGTCTCTTACAGCTTATCAAGTTTATCATCCTATAGATGCGCATGCTAAAATAATATTTCCCCATGTTTATCATTTTAATCTGTTGTATAGCCACATATTGGATCCTATTTTCGGTGTTATCAATGCGTTTATGATGAGTATTTTCGTTATTACTGATCTTTTCAAATTTTTCTGTGGTAATTATTGAGTTAATACTTTCTAATTGGAAAATATCTTTTTATGTATCAGTTAATTATTTATCATTTAAAACCAAATATGGCGATTGAAAACTATTCTGCTCAAAATGATTCAGCTTCACACTACATGTACATGACCATAGTCGTAAAATCGGTAGTAATATTTTAAAAACTCTTTCTTCACCATTTAACATCATACTACATGAGTATATGATGTTGGGCAAAAGCGAAAGTTCCTTTTTTAGAAATAGGGTATAGTAGCCGTGTGATTATACATGTACATGTATATGTAACATTGGCTATTACTAACATAGAGTAACTAAACACATTACGTGTGGTAATTCATAATACACCAGAAAAGACATACAGTCATACTGTGATAGAAAATATATCTATAGGACCATATTGTTAATATTCTTACGTAATGTAGTTTTGGCAACGGAGGCGTGTTTGCCCATGCGCAGTGAATTGACAATGTAACTACCGCCATCTTGAAAAGCGCCACATTCTACACAGATTGACATTGGAGATCTCAAATACACATTTAAGATATAAATGACGGTTATATCTTAAATCTGTATTTGGGGATCACTTGGGAATATTGGAATGAGGGGTCTATCCCTCACAATTTCTCCGGTCAAACTCATACATTAGGAATTCAAATTAGGACTTTTACTCTTCAAGGTAAGGGCACTCCTTCATATCCTTAAGAGATTTGAGTAAGCATAAAATTTTTATTTCAATCATCACGTGTGGATACATACATATCTATATAGATGGATACGTGTATCTTTGTAAATAATTATACATGTATGAAGGCAACTATATTACGTCTGTCTATATATTAAGGAGTATGTGTCTATGCTTGTGAAAATCGCACCTCTTGTGATATAAATGTATATGCGTCGACAATTAGTTGGTTCCTGGTACCATTTACATGCATCGACATTCATAAAAAAAATGCGAAACCTATTGTAAACATGCTTGTTAATACAATCATTGTGTCAATATCGATCGAATGTGTTGGGAGTAGACATTGGCCATAATTAGGACTTTGATCATGTGTTCTCAGAAACGCGACGAAAGTGAAACTAAATTAGGCTGTTGTTATCAAAAACACATTACATACTTATTTGAAAGGTTTATTAATCTTAATACATATACATGTACATTACTTTGTAACCATTATCATCCTTTTTGTGTAATGTATAGTTATTTTTTTTATATTTTTATTTAATATCAAGACTAGGCTCATTACTTTGTAACCTTTATCATCCTTTTTGTCATCTCAGCCAATCAGAAGCAACGTCACAAACGGCGACGCCATTTTTTCCTTTATGGGCTGATAAAGTAAATTTTTAAGCCAATGAAAATGCTCGTAATAAGCAAAATAGAATTATATCATAATGTTGTGTAGCATATTAGTAACAAGGATGACTCCTTGCTAGTACAATGTAGTAATACTATCAATGTTTTAGTGTTCATTTACAGCTGTCTCTTATTCAAACAAGGAATATTTATACTTTGAATAGCTTATTTTTTCAAGTGACGTGGAACTGTATTTTCTCGTTTTTATCAAAATGTTTGGAAGACATAACGTACACATAATTCGTTTAGCATATTTTTAAGGTTCATTATCATACTTTCTTTCTCACAACCAGCAATCATTCTTCATTGGAACATTGTTATTTCAGTTTGGAATATTGATGATTCATTACCTATGTAATCATGTGATAGACTTACTTCAGACGTTAACAAGATAAAATCGTCGATAAACGGATCCTTTTAATATCGTCTGTACGACAAAATCAACCCAGAAAGTTTGATTTTCATGTGATTGTTAATGCCATCAAGAGAAATATCAACAAGTCTCCCTCACAGTGCTGACACTCTGTCAATTTTGTCAAGGAATTGACTTATTATGGTAGCATATCACTTGACAGCAATATGGACTATAGTCGGAGATAAGTTGAACACATTTTCATTTGGTCATAACAGCCGAGCATCATATCCTCTTTTACAGTTACTTCAGATAAGTAGATGATGATACAAATTTCTTTTACAATGCGAAAATTAGGAAAGGGGAGATAGAATAATTGTTATTTTGATACACACCAGCGAGAAAAAAGAGCAGCTATGGTAGCACCATCTCGTATTGCACACAAATATTACCATTTTTATCTTTAGTTTGACGTATCATGCAATTTGGATTTCTAGTAATCGATATTATACTCATATTTACTCATTTTCGATGACAGCAAACTGATGTGGAAAGAAAAAAAAGGTCTGTTGGTGGATTTTGTTTGTCAAAAGGGCAAACCACTATATGAGTAGAGGAAAGAAGAAAGGAAACCAACCCTCTATAATAAGATTTCAAGAAAACTCGACGAGACCACTTTCCCACGGCGATAATCATCCGTGCCTGTCAAATAGACTGTAATATCATCAAATCTTAGATGACTCCGTGCTGTATCAAGAACGACAAAATCAGAGCCGATGATTTTGTGTTTCTTCCGAATCTCAGCAGACAGTGGTATCCAGTTAACCCAACAGCCTGATGGACTCGAAAGACCAGAAATCGGATGTCAGGACAGGATGACAAAGCTTTTGGTGAATGTCATGATATGTCTCAGAATATTCACCTGGGTCAAGGCAACTTGTATATAACGTATCAAAGACGAAGAAAATCTAAAGCAATGGTTGAACATCACATAAGACCCGAGAAAATTGCAGTCCTGATTCAGTTGCATGCAAGCAATTCCGGCTTGGTTGTTAATTCACATCAAATGCCGGACGGATGGTACAACTATATGAATACGTTATCGTATTTGTATTCACACGGTACCTATGTTATAATGTAAAAGACTTACTTCAGGCGTTAACAAGATAAAATTATCGATGAGAGGATCCTATTGACATCTTCTTTGAAACACTGCAGAAAGTTTGATTTCCATGTGATCGTTAAGGTGAACAGGGAAATGTTCTCCACACACAAATTAATGGTAGCCAGTACAATGTTGTACTGTGTAAGAGGAGCGAGAAAATGCACGACCAGACAGGGGTTCCCACTCGGGACCTCCGAACGTTAGCCGGATGCTCTACCGATTGAGCTACGTGATCGGATCCAGAACCGTAACACACAATTCCATAATGATTTTGGGAAAAAGGTAAATGAATTTGAATCGTCTCACTTTCCCCGGAGAAAAATACAGTTGTTTGACACAGTTATGTCTTAACCTCAATTCTGATTGTCCGAGTTTTCATTTTCCAATACGGGGGTTTCGAGCAACCAAACCAATGTGGGTAAAGTACTATTTACCATAGATTAGTCCCGGATTCTGATGACTGTGACGCGACAAAAGTCATATCAAAATATGACGTCACAATCATCAGATGTTTGGACTTGTCGACGGTAAATTGTACTTTCCCAACGTCGTTTTTATATCTCGAAATCGTATGATTATGAAAATGACACATTATTGAAGACCGTTTTTATACATATATCTAATTCAATACACCTAATCGCTCTGATATCATGCATCTACTTCTGCTAATGAAAGCACATGCAATGTATCAGAATTCAGTGGAAAAGCTTATGAACGGGTTTCATTTATCAACAATTTACCGGTATTTGGAAAATGTTTTGCATTAATATAACCATAATATGAAACTGTATTGCTTATGTATAAAACATGACTTATTCTAACTTTTAAGGTAAACGAAACCAAAATGGAAATAACACATTCCAAATCGACTGATTCTCATATCGAGGACAATCCCATAACACCATCTTGGAGATTCAACGTCTTCCTGGACAAAATCGGTCAAAGTATCACTAATGACGAGATATCAAGGATGAAATCGTATTGTACGGGTAATTATACAAATTCTGAGTTAGATTTGATGAATGCATGTCCTGAATAGTAGCCTGCTTATTGAGTAAGTAGACGTTTAACATGGACTTTTGTGTAGAAATATTCGTTGTTTTTGTGGCTGGCATGGAACCACAAATATGAAAACAACACTTCGAGATTTTTAAACATGTATCCCAGAGTATTTGTTCCTATCCACGAAATGATTCATGCTCTAAGCCTCAAAAATATTACCCATAGATAGTTCCTATTATACAGAATGTAAATTTAAAGAACCGAAGTATATACTTCACTATTTCCTCAAGACCGCTTATGCAGAAACTACAGAAAATAAAATATTCTGGATTTACCATTATGGCTTTGAAATAAAAACCTTTCAACGAATAGTGTTACGGATTCGACATATATTTCCGATGTCTCGAAATACTCTATAGTTCGGAGGATGGATATCGCCCTAATTGCATAAAAATGATCCGCAAAGTATTGAGAAACGGTTGTCTTTGGTAGCCCGATCGTGAAAATTTACAACCGATAAAATCAAATTTCTGGTTTCTTTTTAAAATCTTGAAAATTTTGACCCATGCAAATAATACGAATGATCAATGGCAATTATTGTAATGTAAATATTGAAGTATAATTCTTTCAGATGGACAAATTGGCAGGAAAGCATTAAACAAAGCAGAAACAGCCACAGCATTCTTCCAGTTATTACGTGACATGGATCACCTCAACACGAATAACATTCTTTTACTACAAGCAATGCTTTGGCATATTGGCAGAAAGGACCTTCATCAGGAAATGGTGGAATTTGCACGGGAGTGCCGGAAAGTTCCATTGCATTTCTTCTCGCCAAAAGAACAACCTGGTAGGATATAAGCATGTCATATTATATAATTTTGAAAACCATTTCTTATTTGACAACATTTCATAAAATGTTTTGGTTTGTGTGTGTGCCTTACCTCAGGAATAATATTTTGATTTTAAAGCTGATAATTATGAGATGTTATAATTATACCTGTTGTCCCTATTGCATGATTGTAAAAGGCGACTAAATTTAGGATATATTATCTTTTCTCTTCTTCCTAACTAACTTTGTTCTTTCCCACATCTCCCTTGTCACCACCTCAATTTTGGCCTTATGTTGAGCGCTCGCCCTTGTGAGGTAGGCTCTGGCTTTTATCCCCTGACCGAGACATAGCAAATTCTATAAAAGTGGTAGTTTTAGACCTACTTTGCGCTCAGCATACAAATGTGTATGTACTTCACACTCGCTGCACACCACGTATATGGGAGGCTGTTTTTACATCACCCTGGCTGTTAATAGGACGTTAATCAAGCAAGCAAATAATTATGAAACTTTGCAAAATTTCACATCATTATATAACTTTATACTTTGAAAATAAATGACATCGGCGCTTGTGAAATTAAAAAGTATAGATAAAATATGAATGGTCATTCTATTACAGTGAATGGATACAAACACGTAAAATTCCATGTTAGAGGTCATGAAGTAAGCAGACAAAAGATGGAAACTATTCGAATGACCGTTGCAGAACTGTTGTGTGTTAAAATCACCGATGTCTTTTTTGTTGGCCATATTCCCTCAAACAGCAGCGTGCTCATCTTCATGGTACCTGCGTTGGCTGCCGACGTACTACATACTATGACAGTGGAGGACAAGGATATCTTTACGACAATGAAAATTGATACCATAATGCTAGATGGCATAACCATACATACATGTATAGAAGGTAAGCGGAACAAAGTAGAAAATCAAGACCTAAGTTAAGCCTACCAGTTATGCTTTTCATTAAGCATTCCCATGAGGTATTATCCTTTCAACCTATTTCAGAAAGTTATACATTTGGTGTTAGAGTTTATGATTCACAAAAACACGATGCCAATATTGACGAAATAACAAAATTTTAATTGACGCCAATGACATTATGGAATATTTCAATATATCTTAGTTATTAGGACAAAAAATATTAATAACGCTGTTTGATGTAGTTCATCATTGTTACAGAAGCACAATTTCAAGTGTCAACTTCAACTATCGACACGGAGACAGAACAATCCGCTAAACTCCTGCAAGAAAGAGACAAACTTAGATCGACATTGGATAGGTTACAGGAGTGTCTAGTTGATCGTTCGGAGGAACTTCGAAAAGCAAAGGAAAGTGAAGATTTCTTGCGTAGGAGTAAAGACCAAGCCGTCATTACATGTTTGACACTACTATACAGCCACCGTCCAGCCACACGCATTATCGATACCTTGGTGAGTAAGAGTGCCCTGGTGTACTTCAAACACTGTCTGCAACAGTTCCAGGCAAAGTTTCCGACGGAAATGGACACCATCAACATACTGTTGGAAGCTAAGGAGCTAGTGGCGTGCAAGACCGAGAGAGAACTTTGGAAAAAACATGAAGAGAACCTAAAACTCATGATTACACTGGGAAGGAACGAGCTTGAAATGCAACAAAGCTTGCTAGAGGCAAACACTCAAGGATTGAATCACAACTCCCGGTTGGCGATGGGCGGAGCGGTATTCCAGAGGACGACTATTGAAATCGGGTACAGTGTCGCAGGATTGACAACTCCAGCACTTGGCCTTCCAGCAGTTGGCCTGCCAACCAAGCAAGGTCTGGAAAGAGAAGGTACTGGAGGCGTTCAATACACCAAACAGTATATGTCTATTGTTTCTCTGTTATAAAGAATTTATACACTAGTAATCAATGAAAATAAGTTCTTATCTTATTCTAAAATAAATACAACAAATTAAATACTTAAAGGATTTAATATAAAAAAATGAATTTAATTTCGTCAATTAAAATTAACCATCCGTTCATTTTATTACAGAAACACGGGCAATGACTAGCATATCAAAGATGATCGGTATAGAACACCGCAGAAAAATACTGCATCATCTACAGATCGGGAAACGTAAGCGAAAATCCTTGGAACACGCAACAGGTGACTTTTTCATGAGACTATACAATCTGGCGCCACGCAGTGAACCACCACGTAAGTGTTACTATGATGATATCAAAATAATCTTAATATTTGCTTTAAACAATTTGATGTAATTTTTCGGGTCAGTCGAAAATCAAAGATAGTTGCCACATAAGTCATTATAAAAAAACCATGAAATCTTCCCTCCCGTTCAATAGTGTGATTGAGCTGACAGGGGCAGCCAATGAATTAAGTGTTGATATATTTCAGTCGAAAAAAATATCAAGGCAGCAACGGTGGCAATTTTGTAAGATGATTAATCATACAGTTACATTTTTCTCGAACAAGGCATATTTCAAGGTTATTATCAAATTCTATCAGTAGAATTGAGCAGAAACTTGCTTGAAATGATCGTCCTTTCCAAATGTTGTTATTATTCGGGATGGTAAAAAACGCCACAGCCGCCATCTTGTAAAGCATATGTTTAAGTTTTCCAGTTCTATTTGTGTGATTAAATTGACAGTTGATAGAGATATGAAGAAGGAGCAGCTCATAAAATGTTAATTTCGGCCTCCTAAAATGTTACGGCAGCATGATGTAACACGATTGCGCCATCGCAATGTTCCAGTTTAGGACTCGTTTCAAACATCATATCAAGTCCGTCCATGATGAAGGAGCTAAATCTTGCCTGGATGGAAATGGTGATGGTCCTGGCAGATTTATTCTGAAATGTCCGAATTCGAACATGACCACCACTGCCACCATCTTAAAAACATAATTTGATTGTCTTCTTTAAGTTTCATCCTCTATGTTTAGCTCTAACTATTTCCCAAAAGGCCTTCCTTGTATTCAATTTAGTACCAACTATACTTCCTTTCAATGTTGCATTGTAGTCAAATGATAGTTAAGGTCGTTATACTATTGGACATCTTTTATCTTTTAAGCTTATTTAATTGTAAATAATAAATCATCAAAATGAAACAAAATTAATTCAGACTGGTATTTCTTTATATATTTTCAGTGATCTTCGCACTTCAGACAGTACGCTTACTGGGTAACCAGGATCTAGAAGCAAAGGTCATTGAAGTAATAGAAGATTTCAAGAGAGCTTTGGGTCAAATACGAGCAATTCCACCTGGAGCTATGTACGCACCGCAGGTTATGTTTACAGAAGGAAAACATACCCGACGTATGGCGCCAGACGCCATGAGGCGTTTACATGATGACCCCAAACAACCCCAGGAATGCATCACTAGGCTGCAAGATTTAGCAAACGTAGTGCAAACGTAGGATACTGATAATAAACTTTCTTGGAGAAGGACACCTTTCGGTAAAAGATCGATAAACCTACCACTGGGTTCTCCGGATATTGAGTGTTTATGTCGGTTGTATCATTGAATCATGTTACAAAAATCAATAATGACACTGCGTAGTTTACAAGTACTTATTTGCGGTTTTTGCAATTTTGTTTTAACTAAATTTTAAATTAGATTTTTTAAATACTATATTTTTGTGTGATTGAGTAAAGAATTCTATTTCTCAAAAACAATTAAGCACTGATGTTACTATTTTTAAACTTCATCGGGGTATGAAAGATATTTTGTTTGCAAATTCTGTGAATCCGCGCAGCGCATTCTCACTAAAGCGTGCAAACAAAATTTATTTCATACACCTATGAAGTTAAAAAATAGTTATATCAATGCCTATATTTAATTTTTCAGACAACTTGATAATATACAATACTTTTAAACGAACGATTCCATTGATTTTCCGGTGGATTATTTTTTACTTAATCCATACGCAACGTCGACGTCTCTATATTGTGACGTCGAGTTTCGCGCCATTCTCGGGTTTTTTTTCTTCATAGTATATGAAAAAAAAATCTGCCAATCAGAAAGTCGGATTTAGTATGAAAACAAATAAAAGATAATTATTTTCGTGTAAACGGCAAGGTTTTGGATAGAAACGATAATTTAATGAGCACAGGAGATATGTCAGGAGAGATATCGATGGCAAATATGGGACGATAATTATAAGGTTTTAGTTATAGTTAATGAGGTATACCATACATGTATTTAAGCAATGATGTCACTATTTTTTAACTTCATCGGGGTATGAAAGAAATTTTGTTTGCAAACTGTAAATGCGGATTCTCACAAAAGTTTGCAAACAAACTTTATTTGCAGACCACCTGATGATATAAAATATGTTTCCATTGATTTTCCAATGGATTATTTTTTTCTAAATCAATACGCAACATCGATGACTCTATTGTGACGTCATGAAAACGTCGGGTTTCCGCACCATTCTAAGATTTTTTCTTCATAGTATTCCGTCTTTGCATATTACAGAGTTAACTCATTGCGGGTAGGTATCGATTGTTACGTCATTATTTTGTGAGCGCAATTCACGTCGTTTTCTCCGAAACGTATAATGTTACGCTCGCAAACACATGACGTCACAATCAATACCTACCCGCAAGTGCAGATAACTCCGTAATATGCAAATTCGGAATATGAAGAAATAGTATCAGCCAATCGGAAAGTCGGATTTAGTATGAAAACAAATAAAAATTAATTACAAGTAATTAATCTAAAATAGCTCAGCAATACTTCCGAGAGAATTAATAAAATCTGAAATCTGAAAATCTGAGAGGAATGTATTGAAAGCATGTTATGACTAAACTGAGAACGTAATGTAGCTGTACCCGGGCGATAGCTATAGTATGGCATCACGAGCGAAAATGTAGATGGAAATAAAGGGAAACTGTACGTGTATATTAATTAATCTAAAATAGCTCATCAATACTTCGAGAGGAATATACTGGCAGCATATTATGACTAAATATTTGTACCCAGTAGCTATAGTATGGGATCATGAGCGAAAATAAAGGGATACAGTACGATTTAAAGTAATTAATCTAAGATAGCTCATCATTACTTTGAGAGGAAAGTATTGAATGCATGGTATGTCTAAACTGAGAACGTTATATACAATTGTTGTTATACTCCCGGTAGCATTATTGTGTGGGATTATGAGCGAGAATGTATCATTTTTTGTTGAGTTCAAATGAGGAGAATCCTAGTTCATAGGGTAGAGATCTAGTCATTAGTCGTTGGGCCAAAAGCATTCAAGAGTTACTACAGAAAGCAAACGTGTGATAGTAAAAGTGACACTGAGAGTTTGACTGAAGGTCTACAATGTTTTATCACGTAATATGTTTACAGTCGAAGAAGGATTTTACACCTATATTCGTCAGAGAATGTTTAACGAGTCACTTTACATAGAATTTAATCTGGTATCCATTTACAATACCAATTTATTTACTACTATTAGCTTTACATGTATTTACTATTAACTCTTTTAAGTGGAGCAAACTATCAATAGTTCATGATTACATGATTATATGAAAGACATTTAAATTGTATTGTGTGTTTTGTGTATGAAACATAGTTAAATCACTAATTCGCAATATATCCTGGCATTGCGAAAAATTATTAATAGAAACATGATTATAAAATTACAATTTGAATAAATAATATGAGAGTCTTAAATACGTTTTCTTTCTTATCGAGATTTACCGATCAGAAATAAATTCAATAGATTCATAGGATTCCAGATTCCACAACTGAAATGGAATTTGTTACATAAGGTACATTGTACACTATATTCCTTGGTATATAAATGTTAAAGTTATATGTGCCGTAACGGGGTGAAATTTTTGACCCGTTATTTTGTCTTCAGTAATCTATTGAAAAACATCAGGTTTGATGAATACAGCAGTGAAAAACATTCAAATGGACAGACAAACATGTATGAGGCCTTATAAAGATTAGTTACAACTTAAAAATTATTCACTATAAAATTCTTGATTTCATGCCTTATGTAGTTTATATGAAAACATACCTGCAGAAATGACATCATAATTACTAACAATAGTCCCAATTGAGGGGCTTAACGGTCTTCTGACTACCTGGCAATACCCGTATAAGAAATCAATTAGATATGGTGTCATGTATAGTAGCCATCTTCGATTTGGGATCAACCAGAGATGTAACAACACTTTGTCAAGATCATATCAGGATCATTCTAGGCAAGTTTCAGCCAAATCGCACTGGTAGAACTTGAGAAGTTCAAAATGTGTTTTCGGACGAATAACAACACTTTGTTTGGACAATGTCAGTATCATTTCAGGCAAGTTCCAGCAAAATTGCACTGGTAGAACTTGAGAATGAGTTCAAAATATGCTTTCAAGATGGCAGGTGTGGTTACCATCTTGTATTTCAGATGGACATAAGATATAACAACACTTGGTCGGGACCATGTCGGGATCATTTCATGCAACTGTCAGCTAAATTACACTGGTAGAACTTAAGAAGAAATTCAAAATTCAAGATTTTAGAATACATGTATTTGACTACTGTGACCTTGAAAGGAGGTCAAAGTCATTCATTTTAACAACTTTGGTAACCCTTCATCCCAGCATGCTACAGGCCAAATATCAGTACCCTGTAACTTTTCGTTAATTACATGTAGAAGAAGTCGTTCAAATAATTAAGCCTATTTGACCCCTGTGACCTTGAAAGTAAGTTAAGTTCATGCATTTTCACAACTTTGGTAGCACTTTGTTCCAGCATGTTACAGATTGAATATGAATACTCTGGGCTTTATGGTTATTGAGAAGAAGTCGTTCAAAGATGCTAGCCTATTTGACCCCTTTGACCTTGAAAGTAGGCCAAGGTCATTAATTTTCACAACTTTTGTAGCCTTTTATGCCAGCATACCACAGGCCAAATATGAGTACCCTGGACCTTTCAGTTAGTTAGAAGAAGTCGTTCGTTCAAAGATTTAGCCTATTTGACCACTGTGAACTTGAAGTAGGTCAAGGTCATTCATTTTCACATCTTTTGTAACCCTTTATCCCAGAATGCTACAGGCCAAATATAAGTACTCTGGGTCCTAACGGTTAATGAGAAGAAGTTGTTCAAAGATTTTAGCCTAAAGATAGCGCGAAACGCAAAACGCAAACGAAATGTTAAACGAAAACGAACGAAAACGCAAACGAAAAACGAAAAACGAAACGAAAAACGAAGAGCTTAAAACGAAAAACGCGTTTCGTCAAGCGCTAAACGAAAAACGAAAAACGCAAACGAAAAACGAAAAACGTAAACGAAGTGAAAGCGTGACCGGAAGGACAGAATTCAATTATAAATGTCGATCGGGACTCCTGTAGCTTATAGTGATCCGGATTCTGAAAGCGATGTCTATAATTATTATAACGTTCGCAATTTTGATTTAGTACGAGTTATCATTATGAAAAATATATCTTGTCTTAGAAAATATGTAATTGTTTTTTAATGTTATAAATATATAACCAATACGTATGTGATTACGTATATATATTCAAGCATTAATACATTTTTAACTTATAAAGGGAGATTTTAAAAATAATTATAAAACATGCATGTGTACAAATAGTCTTCAATCAATGCTATTTTCTATAAGTCTGCTCTGAATTCGTCACACATACTGTGTTATAGAAATTATCAGTTTCAGAAAAGAAAACACTTCAGAAGAATTTCTTGTTTTAGTGTAGGTATATATTGTGTACATGTACGTTTGACTACTGCAAGTATAAACCCTAGGTCTAGCGGTTAGGTTGTTATGTATTACATGTATATATATGACTCCAGAGGAGGTCCTCGTACCCGTTATATAGATATCAATGTGGATACTCACCTGTAGCATTTACCTGACCCAGTTGGGGGTCTTATATTTGCTTTATAATTCACGGACCAACACAACACCCTACCCCACCCCATCCCCACTCCCCTCTTGATTTACCTGCTGTCATTTATACCATTTGTTATTTGGCAGCGGCATATTTTGATTTTTTGTCAACTTGTATTACACCTAGTCAAGTGCAGTCACCCACGAACAATAGCTCACTGATAGCCTCAGACGCGCACGGCCCCTCACATGTTTGTGTAGCTTATAGACTTCTATGTATAATACGTGACCCCGTGCATGTACATGTACCAAATCATACAACAAAAACAACAATATTGTGTTATTCTAGTAATTACAGAAAACCAGCTCTATGATGATTTTATTCCTCGTATGTTTTTGTTACATCAGGATACCAATTAAAATACAACGATCAATCATATCAATGACGAATATGTGTAAATACAGAAATACACATGTACAGTTAAATGTATCAACTGTCAGTTCGTGTTGGACGATTATGTATATATAAACGTAAATTATGATTTATTATCTATTGACTTCGGTACGTTCTTAATTTTACATAGAATATGTAAAAAAAATATTCGTTTTAAATACTGTATTAAGCGATTGGTGATATATTATTAAATGTGTTATTTTATTACTAGAAAAAAATGTGATCCAATGCTAACAGTGATGAGTCGGATATAAGTTGTTAAAATGTATGCACCAGTGATCAGTTATTATGACCAGCAGTACGGCGTCCTGTGGTGTGAGTTCACACCTGTCTGTAATCCTTCAGTCCACTTTAATTTTATCGAGCCCCGCGGGTGTTACAAGTGTATATTGTACTTGTCCCCCTGTAGCACATACACCTGTATAGCTAGTACTATATAAGTCCTTGCAGAAAGGTATACAAATGATCCTTACTATCAAACAATGTGTGTAGTTATATGTACCAAATGTAGTTAATGTCTAGAAACAAAAGGATTTTTTAAAATTTTATTTGTGTATATTTGCTACATTGTCTAGAACACGTAAATTTATCGGCCTACACCGTCAATTGACTCAACATTTAGTTTTAGCCAACACATGCGCAGTCAACTATTCCTAATCAAATATCAATGAACAACATCCGGTAAAGGAATTGGAACGCAAACGCACGCAAACTTAAACGAATGAAAGCCCAAACGAATCAAAACGCAAACGAACTCGAATCAAAACGCAAACGAACGAAAACGCGAAACGCAAACGAAAAACGCTCGACGAAACAAAACGCAAACGAAACTAAACGAAAGAAACGCAAACGAATCTAGAACGCGTTTGAGGGAATGTTAGACGCATTAAGTACTGTACCACAGGCCAAATATGAGTACCCTGGACCTTTCAGTTAGTTAGAGAAGTCGTTCGTTCAAAGATTTAGCCTATTTGACCACTGTGAACTTGAAGTAGGTCAAGGTCATTCATTTTCACATCTTTTGTAACCCTTTATCCCAGAATGCTACAGGCCAAATATAAGTACTCTGGGTCTAACGGTTAATGAGAAGAAGTGGTTCAAAGATTTTAGCCTAATTCAACCCTGTTACCCAGCATGCTACAGGCCAAATAGGAGTTCTTTGTTCCTTATTGTTAATGAGAAGAATTTGTTTGAATGAAAAGTTTACGCACTGTGCACAGCGGACGGCGAACGGGTCAGATGACCAAAAAACGCTGTTTTAAAATATGAAATGAAATTGTAAACAAAACCTTGTCATCAGGGTCTGACCATATGTTCTCATTTCTCTGCACTGTCGATGTAAATATAACTTTTGGCAGTACTGCCAAAAATCATTTTGATCTCTTATCTATACTGTCTTGTAAAATCAAAACCGATGCATTCTAAGTATTGTTATTATCACATCTCTGGCCCGTCCAGCCATGTCATACGGCCATGTCATAAAGATTGTAAGACACGTGTGTAATAACACTATTATGA
This sequence comes from Argopecten irradians, assembly GCF_041381155.1. Taxonomy (NCBI): domain Eukaryota; kingdom Metazoa; phylum Mollusca; class Bivalvia; order Pectinida; family Pectinidae; genus Argopecten; species Argopecten irradians. The sequence goes on along the minus strand of NC_091142.1, from coordinate 30,176,992 downwards.
CATCACATTATTGTCTGATCAGTAGACGGGAAAGTCATATCTGAGCTGGATTTCAACTGTTTTACATACTAAGAGATGAAATTTTAAGTTTTACTTAATATATTTCTTTCAATAAAACTTATGTGATAAATAGAATCTTACACTCGCGACTATGTGATATGAAATTTATCAAACTCGTTAAAATAATTTGATATGCCACTCGCCTATAGGCTCGTGGCATATCAAATTATTGAACTGGTTTGATAAATTTCATATCACATAGCCACTCATGTAAGATCATCTATTTCTCAAATTATAATTTAGCTCTTCTTGATTCTTGTGTATAAAAATTACGGCACATACAATTATGAAATCAATAAACAAAACAGAGATAGTCAATCAGAAATCCGACACAAAGTTAGTCACAACAACACTTTTAACAATAGTTCAGTAAAATATTTTTATTTCTAGATAAATAATTCTGCCTTTAACATACCTTAAGTATACGTATATATCTGTAAATAAATGTGTGTCTCCATAAATATACATATATCTCCGTAGATATACGTATATCTCATTGGTACAAAAGAGGGAGAGAGGACGTATATAGGCATGCTGTCTGTTGCCCAGTTCCCATTGTTTTTTATCATCTGAAAAAAAAATCTGAACTGAAATAGATAAAAAAAAATCTGAACTGAAATAGATAACATAAAGAGTTTGTTGTTAGAATTAATCGTAATAAAATATACATATATCCTCTTTTTGAGATATTTTACACAAACTATTTCCTCTTTTAGAGAAAGTTTACACAAACTATTTCCTCTTTTAGAGAAATTTTACACAAACTATTTCCTCTTTTAGAGAAATTTTACACAAACTATTTCCTCTTTTAGAGAAAGTTTACACAAACTATTTCCTCTTTTAGAGAAATTTTATACAAACTAATTCCTCTTTTAGAGAAAGTTTACACAAACTATTTCCCTTTTTAGACAAATTTTATACAAACTATTTCCTCTTTTAGAGAAATTTTACACAAACTTTTTCCTCTTTTAGAGAAATTTTACATAAACTATTTCCTCTTTTAGAGAAATTCTACACAAATTTTACACAAACTTTGGGACAAAAGTAATTGAATACAATGCAAACACAAATTACTGTATAAATATTTACATGTAGCTTTCAAAAGCATCCTTTAAAGTGCTTTTCTCTTGTTAACGGACACTTATGACCAGTGTTTATCATGGTATGAAAACATGATAAGTTACAAGTGACAAATTGACAATGATATGAAATGTGACTGTGGCTCGGGGAAGATAACTCAACAAAAATCAAGCATGTCAAAGCTATATTCCAGAATAAAAATCATTAAATATTTTTTTACTTTGAACATACAGCTCATTTTGCAATTTTTCAGATTTTAGCAGTAGTATAATTTTCAGAGAAAAGTGGACAGGGATATCTCAACCCTCGTGAAAGATTTTGGCCAGTCAACCCGAGGCTTGCCAAGGGTTGACGACCAAAATCTTTCACGAGGGTTGAGATATCCCGGTCAACTTCACAGACCCATGTTTGATTCTTTTTCTCTTATACTTAGTAGAAAAAGGATGAAATTTCACTTGGTTTCCTGCTTTTTCATAGGGCCATTATCGCAGGAACGTTGTTATGCGTCAAAATTGATGACGTCATTTACAATGTGCGCCGCAGTTACGCCGCATGTATTGATGACATCACGTTATTGTCTAGCGCGTGTGAGCTGTCTTACACCCCCCCTGTGTAAGATAGAGATATCTTTTCCCTAGCAACCACAGGATATTCCTGTCAAGTAAGGAAGAAAAATGTATCTATATTTCTGACACAAAACTAAGGTGGATGGCATTATTTACATGGATTTGTTTTACTGCAAGAACTTTTTGGGGATTACATATATTCGATCATGTGGTTCTATGAATAATGATTTTATCACTGTTGGTTATTTTCTGTCAAAAGTAACAAAAACACGTTTAAGCTTTTCTTAATAAAAAAAAAAAAAAAAAATCACTAGCAAGAGTGAAATGGATATCATATACAACAACCAAATACACTACATGATAGTTTTGAGGAACTATTGCATTATTTTTATCAACGTATTTACAATACTTTCCCACCAAATGTATTTCGTATTTTGTCACCGACAAATAATAGTGAAATGAAAAATTAAACAGATGTGTAAATCAACACATCAGGTTATTGCTATGAAAATAGCCATGTACAGTCAGTGGCCATAATACAGTATGCAATTGAACATTTTGTTATATATATTCTTAGTGATTTTATATTTTTTGTTGTTATTCCTAGTGATTTTATTTTTTTGTTGTTATTCCTAACGTCATTTTGCAATCAATCCTAATACCATTTGATGTACATGTACTGACTAAGAACTATTTTTTATATAGCATCACATCATGGATAGATATTTATAAAATCCTTGTTAGCATCCTAGCTCATTATATAAAATATGTTGTCCATCCCAAATGATGTTTTCACATGCAAATATGGTATGAACAATCCATCACAAGGATAGAAGGAGGATTAGGTTATTTTAAGCTAAAATTAAGAAATTTGCCCTTTTGGGGCCCCACCATTCAGCCCCTAGGGGTCGCCACCAAGCTCAACATTATATCTAATATGATTGTCCTTCATCAATAATGTTTTCACACCAAATTATGGATGAAATCCATCCAAGGATGAAGGAGGAGTTGGATTTTAAAGCTTTAAATAAGAAATTCACCCACCCTTTTTGGGGCCCACCCCTCAGCACCCTAGGGTCCACACCTATCTCAAATATATATAAATATTGAATGTCCTTTACTAATGATGTTTCACACATAAATATGGATGAAATCCCATCCAAGGATGAAGGAGGAGTTTCAATGGCCCGCCCTCATGACCCTAGTCTTTTTAAAAATATGATTGTCTTCCCAGACATGTAATGAAGGAGGAGTAGGATTTTAAAGCTGTTATATGGCCCCATTTTTAAAGATGGAAATGGTGATATCACAAATGTTGTTTGGATATGCATTTTGGACATGCATTTTAATTGCTCACAACATATAGCAACGGAAAAACTTTTTCATTATTTCAAATGAAGCGCTAGGTAACTAGATGTGAAAAGTATTAAGAAGATTCCACGATACTACCACAATTATTACCACAACAAAAGACTATGAGAAGCTTCTCATAAACTTATTTTTACTTTGATGTCAACTAATCTATATTTCATAAAACAAAAATAACCACAGTAAATAACTTAAAGTAACTTCTATAATAGAAGATACTAATGAATTACAATACAACGTCTTTGGTAAATTACAAAATGCCAATGATGAATAACAAAAATGTAAAATACAAATTAAAGCTTACAAGAAACACATAGTAGCATAATTTAGGGATGAAAAAAGTAATAATTATGCCAAAAACAGGTCTGCAAATTATACCTCTTATAATCTCAAAAATCTGTCAAGGTCATTTCTTTTCGGAAACTTTGTCAGGCCTCATCAAAGGAATCTATCAGGGAAATATCATGACTCTGGGTTTCTAGATTAATGAGAATGAGTCTTAAATGGAACTTGACACCGGACAACATATAGAAGGACGAAGGACACCACACCATGACATAAGTTCACTTGGCCCTTCAGGCCAGGCGAGCTAAAAATAAGATTAGGACTGTTTGGGTGACATTATAAGAAGCTGGTAAATTTATCCTCCCTGGAAATAACAGTTATTAACACCTACTTAAAGAGTTTGTAGGCATCAGACTGTACGAAGCCAAGTAGGGCAAAAATATCCAAAATTTCATCCCGCTCCTCAGCAATCAAAAAGTCGTATGGTTTAGAGAAGTAAATAGTAGCCCGATCGCCTTCAAGACTTTTTGAAGTTTTAATCCTGTCAAAGTGATCTTCTTTGATATCAAGAAAGGTAAAAATTATCTGAAATGGAAAAAGAAACTCTTAGGTACACAAATGACATACATGTACTATGGAATGTTATTGAGGTCAAAATTCAAATATTGCAATTCATTCGTTCAGTTATAACTGAAAAAACATTATTTGTTTCATTGTAGTTCAATATTCTCAATTCAAATATTGGAATTATGTTATTGCAATAGCGGAAATGTGAATTGCTATATTGCAGTTCTATATTTGATAAAATATACATTCAAACTTCCAGTTTGCTGACGTCTTTCAATACTTGCACCAAAACTTCAACCAGTAAGCTAATGCTGAGACCACAGTGATTCCATTAGCTTCCTCTCTTTCCAAGAAGCAAGCTTACAAGAGCTGTTTGAGAACAGCAAAGCTCGCTTATAATTTTGTTTAATTCAGGTTCCTTGTAATTTACCAGTATTATAAAATATAGCAATCTCATTACATAAATGAACTTTTCAGCCTATTGGGCATCTTGGAATTCTAAAAATTCATCATTTTCCCCTTTTAATTGATGGTCCATATACCCATCACAACAATTACAATTCTAAATCATAGCAGAAATCAACATCTGTTGTGACAGATAAAAGTTACTGTATTACTCATACTCATAGCAACAATTCTAATCCAAAATGATTCTAGATATCAATGTCAGTTGTGACAGATAACAGTATTACAACACTAGCACCAAAACCTTAACCTGGCTATTTCAGCCCAATGGGCCTCATGAAATTCTCAAAATCCAGCATTTTGCTCCTTAAATGACTGTTCACACTCATAGCAACAATTATAATCCAAGATGATTCTAGAAATCAATGTCAGTTGTGACAGATAACAGTATTGCACCAAAACTTTAACCTGGCTATTTCAGCCCATTGGGCTCTCTTGAAATTGTCAAAATCCAGCATCTGACTCCTTTACATGCTTGTTCACACCCATAGCAAGAATTCTTATCCAAAATGATTGTAGAAATCAATGTCAGTTGTGACAGATAACAGTCTTACAACACTTAGACCAAAACCTTAAACTGGGATTTTCAACGCTGATGCAGACGCCGACGCATAAGTGATTCCATAAGCCCCAGGCCCCTCTCTTTGAGAGGCGAGCTAAAAAGGGGCATGAGTCTATGAAAATCAAGAGGGCAATCTGAGGAAAACTGCTTCTGAATCAGTAATTTATTAAATCTACTTGACACAATATTCCAGACAGACAGACGATCAGACAGACGGACTTACCCCCCCCCCAGAAGATTGCAGGGTATAACAACAGGACAGGACCATCAAAGGATGTGAAAGTGTGCTTTTGATCTGATTAATCTAACATCATAATATTTACCTTTGTTTTCAAACAGATGCTTCCAAGTACTTGATGAGTAAATATTGAATTTGGGATTTCTGCTAAAAGTTGACCACCATGTTGACCTAACACTTTGGAGTCCTGTGCACTTGTTGTAAATGGCTTTTCTTCGCATAATGAAAAACCTATCTGCTTGACCTGAAAAAAAAGATTTCATTCATGATTACAAAATCTAATTGTAACAAAAGGCCCATTTATGGGCCATAACAGTCATGTGACTTTAAAAACCCTAGGACTGCTGTAGTATTTATACTCAGTAGCAATAGTGCATGTGGTATTCCAAACAAAAAATTTGAACCTTTATGAGAAATAGCGAATCCTCAAATGTCCAAAATTCAAAATGGCCACTAGTCGGCCATCTTGTTATCCGTTTTGTTTAAAAATAAAACATGCACAACTGTATAGGGACCAAGGGGAACTTATATATAAGATCTGAATTAAGAAGATCCATCAACAATTTCCCGAGAAAAAGAAATAATAATAAAGCTTCAAATTTCAAAATTCATAATGGGCCATCTTGTTTTCCAATCATGCAGTCTCACAAAATGGAACATGCATTACAGGAGACCAAAGGGAAACTACATACGCAATTTGAGAAAGATACTTCAAGAACTTTCTGTGAAATAACAAGGATTGCTTACAGACAGACGAAAGGGTGACTTGAATAAGATATTATTTTTTTCAAATAACAAATTGTGTGTGTTATGTTCACGTATCTAATGGATTTCCTTACATGAACTCAGACATTTTCCCCTTATTTTAAGGAGATTCACATAAAAATATTTGACAAAAATATCAATAAACACTTCAATAACCAAGAGGTCCAGTGTCATATTTGGCCAGTAGAATGCTATGATAAATATATACAAAGTTTGTTCTAGGAATGACATTGACCTCCGTACTTTCAATGTCAAAGGGGTCGAATTTGTTAAAATCTTAAAATAATTTCTCAACAATAAGGGGCCCATGATCACTGTGTTTGATTAATATCTTGCTGGTAAAAGGACTTCTCAATAACAAAAAAGCCCAGGATTATAATATTGGACAAGTAGAATGCTAGGATAATGAGCTTGTTCATATACCTGTAAGGTCACATATACATTGGTCCAACATGTTAAAATCTTTGACTTTGATAGGTTTGTGTAAAATAATGACTTAAAGTGACCTTTAAGATCACAGGGATAAGATCTGTAAAAACTCTTTTACATGAAATCAATATTTTGTGTACTATATAAACAGCTCAAGTGACCTTTAATATATTCATATGAACAAACCTGATAGTCCTCCATCTATTTATGCTAATTACCAAATATGCCCCTTGGGCCTTTTTGTCGTTGTGAAGTGCATGTGGTTTAAATATTTTTACATACAGTCAAACCTGTCTAATGAAACATCCCACACAAGTGATCATGTGATCTTGGAAAGAGAAATGATGAGATTGGTATAACACCATAATTATTCTGTACTACATTCCTATGTAAAATGGACATCATACTATTAAAAGCATGGTTATATTTACTCTATTTTTCATTAAGTGGGAAATCAGAGAAAGATATTTAATAAACAAGAATTACACGTATGATCACATACACTGCCTTCCAAAAGTTCTGTTAAACATGCAGTTTTACAAATATACCGGTACATAAAGTACAGAAATATGTAAACCATGTTATATACATGTATGCATCAGTATATATCATTTATCAACTTATTTTCTTCTCATTGTTTTTTCGAAAGTTTTCTCAGAGTAAATTGTATGGATGGTGTGATTTAATACACAGAGAGACACACAGACAGGTTTGACGTTATATGACCCCTGTGACCTTGAATGTGACTCACTGTCATATTTTTTCCTTGGAAAGTCACATAAGACTGGTTTGACTGTATGTATTACATTGTAGAATCAACTGGATAATAGTGAAATTTGTATGACGAATTGCAATACTAGATTTATAATATTGCAATACATGTACATGTATATCAGTATACGACTAATAAAGGCAATAACTACCGTATTCGCCGTAATTAGCGCCCAGGGTGCTTAAATAATTGGAACAAAAGGGGGGGGGGGGGGGGGGGGGGGGGGGGGGGGTGCTGATTGATAAACCAAAACATAAGTTGTGTACTCATAGTACAATAATCTATAACAGTAAATATGCATATGTCTTTTATCATTTAAGACACATAATCATTTTGTGATTCACATGTAAAAGATTTGCAAGTTCATGTGATATGGGATACAATGCTGATGTTAGAGGCATCACATGTTGTAAAACAATGTCAAATCTATGGAATTGGGACGTTTATACAACTTCAACTTTTCTCCAGAAAGGATCAGAAGGGGCGCTTATATGAGGAGGGGCGCTAATTACAGTAAATATGGAACCACTTTTATTACGTCTTTTTTTTTTTTTTTTTTTTTTTACCTCTGATGACATCACCATTGTTACCACTTCAATAGAAGATCCATAATTAAAGAAGAGGACATCTGGAACACTGGAAACCTCTGTATCATGGACTTGGAATTTTCTTTCAGCGCTCAAGTCACCTGGCCTGCATGTGCAAAGATATATCTGAAAAAATGTGTTTGCATCAAGAATTTTCCCTAGCTAAAGAGACAAAAACAATTTCAGCACCAATTAATACAAGAGGCCATGAGTGGGTGTATCACTCACCTGGACATTGCTGGATATAGGGAATCAGATTTATATTTCTACAGAAAAAGGAAATTGCAAAAAATTGGTAAAAAGCTTCACCAATTTCAAACCGAAAACACCAGTGAAACTGGAGAAGAAGTTTACGAAAATGTGATTTTCAAGATGGCGTCCATCTTAGATTTCGGCCAAGCTGAAAAATAACAATACTTAGCAAGAAATCTCTCAGGATCTTCCTTAAAATGTTGTGTGTTTGAACAATTTGAATATCCATAATATTCCAATTAAAAGGTAAAAACAGATTTTCATCAATATCTGGTTAGAAAATTCATGGATGACCGATGACAGATGATGCCCCAGATAGCAATGGGTCATTTTGAGCTAATTATAGATGTACCTATGAAACACTGAACTGAATATGATTTTCATCATAACCAATAAAATTTTACTTACTCAGGATCCATCAGAAACATTCTGGCGAACTTCATGAAAAGTTGAGTAAACTGACATTTTCTTTTTTTCTCTAAAATACTGTCATCCAGAAATCTCAGAAAGAACTTGAAGAAATCACGTATCCCAAAACAGCAAGCTTCAAATAACCTGAAAAATAACAACACTTAATTGGTTATGGACATCTCATGGTCATTTCAGACAAGTTTGAGCTGAATCCCACTGGTGGAAATTGAGAAGTTTAAAATATGTGTTCAGGAAAACCATGATTTTGCAATCTTGTTACAAAATGGACGCCATGACTGCCATGTCAAAGTTTTTTACAAAGCCGCAAAAATAACAACACTTTATTGACATCTGATGGCAATCATGGCAGCTATCTTGGATGTTGAAAATTTAAAAAAGGTGTTGTTCTAGAAAATTGTGATTGCGCAATTACTTTACAAAATGGACACCGCGGGGCTGCCATATTGCAAGTTTTTATGGGGCTGAAAACCTTTTTGCTGGCTTCACTTTCAAACAATTTTTTAACACAATCGCATCAATCCGATAAAAATAACAAACTTGGTCAGGTCCATCTCAGGATCATTTTTAGCAAGTGTGAGCTGAATCCCACAGTAGGAATTTGAGAAGTTCAAAATAGGTGTTGTTTAAGAAAACCACGATTACACTATCAAGTTACAAAATGGCAGTGGTGACTGTGCATGCCATGTCAAAGATTTTAAGAGGCTAAAATATAACAACACTTTGTCAGCTTCCCTTCCTTAATATCCCCACCAAATTTCAGCTCAATTACGCAAGTGGAAATGGAGAAGTTTGAAATGGAGAAGTTTGAAATGTGTTTTTCAAGATAGCGGCAACCTTGGATTTCAGACCGACATGGAAAAAATAACAAAACTTGGTCAGGACCATCTCAGGATCATTTCCGGCAAGTTTCAGTCAGACTCCAACTAATGGAACTTGAGAAGTTTGGAATGTGAAAAGTTTATGCATGGCACATGACGACAGATGAAGCACAATGACTATAGGTGACCACGACCCATCCGTTCAGATGACCTAAAACGTAATAACAATGTTTTCCAATCAGTCTAAATACAGATCATGTACATAAAGGGACTGAGGAGAACTCACATTTCAGAAAGTTCCATCAAACATCTAATTCCTGAGAAATAGCGACAATGACTTTAAGTTTTCAAAATTCAAAATAGCCTGTTTGCCAGCTTGTTTTCCAATCAGACGCAAACTAGGAAACAGCATGGTACAAGCCAAATATCAGGACTTTGGGATTCTTGGTTATTGAGAAGAAGTTGTGTTAATATTTAATCCTACTTTTATTTGAGACTTCGAATGTAGGTCAAGGTCATTCATTTCAACAAACTTGGTAGCCCTTCACTCCAGGATGCTACAGGCCCGATATCAGCTAGGACTCTGCATGAGCCTCTCGGTTAAAAGCTGTATAAATTTTTAATCTATTTGACCCCTTGACCTTAAATGAAGGTCAATGTCATATCATTTGAACAAAATTGGTAGCTCTTGAAGTTGTTTAAATGGAAAAGTTGATACCAGATGGACGGGCTGGCCATCCGTCCAGACAGAAGACAGACGCTGCACCACAGCATGCATAAGCTCTTCATTTGTACTTCGGGCAGGCATGCTAGCTAATAAGGAAATATTTCTTTTCTCACCAAGTAGATGTTATGTCCAAATATATCCAGTGTAGATATTTGCATGAAGATCCTAGTAGTAGTGTAGTGTATGTTTTATTTCAAAGTACTTATGTTAACGAATCATTCTACAATTACAAATGTACAAGCGGACTTGAATAATTTTAAATGAATAAATATTATTTTATAATTTACCTTTCTAATCACGAGTATTGAATAAATGTTGACTATAAAAATACATCAAATTTTGTTTTGGTAGATCTGGCCTTCGGCAGCCACTTGCAGAAAGGTTAGTTGCGCTGTTAAATATTTGTCTTCTTTCATTGTCCCGTTTTATTGTTCATGTCATATTATGTAATCGTGTTCGTTGTGTGTGTCTTGATAAAGGGGCAGATCGCCTTGAAAATCTTGCAATTTTTTTCCCACGCGGTTTGAATACGCCTATTCCGGGATACAATGAACTCTTCTGGGTAGGAGGTAGAAAACATTGATTTAGTCATGTGACCGCGAAATTTTTAGGGCACTTTTTTCCGTCATGGCTGTGACACTTATAGGCAGAGAATATCAATGTCTGGGTAAAGGTTATAGTCGGTAATACTTGCTCGGGAATGGAACTAAGATAAACTGTTATGTTTTATATTTCTTATTTGTTATTTATTTTTTGAAAAATGCACCCAGGTAAGTTATAAAAAATATGTGAGTGAGACGTCAGTTACCGTTGTTTTCCAACTGCTAGGCGACAGCTCCATTTGATGCCGTAATTTACATGTCATTTCCTTATTAAGTGTCCAAATTCAATTTTCGTGCATATTTAGATTAAATTTAATACAATTTGTTCTGATAATTAATGTTAAATGTTCTGTCATGGTATGTAATTTTCCACCCGTGTACAATCATTACATATGTAACAGGAGAGGAGAAAGTGTAGCGGCCAGACCGGGATCGATTCAAATCCGGGACCTTCCAAACACTAGCCGATCGCGAGTGCTCTACCGACTGAGCTACCTGGTCACCGATGATCGACCCAGTCCAATCCCGCTACACTCCTCCCTCCTTTCTCGTAGTCTTCGCCCTCAAAGACATACGAGACCCTTTCAAACACCACCACCGTGGGTTATTTAGTTGGGCGCCAATTCTGTAACAGGAGAGGAGAAAATGTAGCGGCCAGACCGGGATTCGAACCCGGGACCCTCCAAACACTAGCCGAGTTGCTCTACCGACTGAGCTACCTGGTCACTGATGATCGACCCAGTCCAATCCCGCTACACATATGCCGCCATTTTGTTTCAAATATGTCCTAAATTAAGTCATGTGGTGATGAAAGTCACATGACTAAACTGACTGAATGTTGTATCCCGGAATCGGCGTATTACTTCTTTGTCCCATAAATAACAACAAAGAAACAGACATTATCACATGTCCCATCGGACAGGTGTTTTAATGTTTTCACTTGTCCGTCAGCAATTTAGTCTGATACTGGGCAAGCTGACAAGCCTGAACTATACCGGACAAGACCCCTTCCTCGACTTCCTGCTAACTTACTTACACCATCTCATTGTCAACAACTTCAGCTGTGCCTTCCTGCAGTTCTTGTCGCCTTGATTTCCCCATTTCTTTTACAGTTTTATTAAATTTCTCAATATCTGAAAGAACTCCGCGATAACCTGTAATAATATCTAATCTGAACGCAAGCTCTTCCTCCATATCAACGGAGAGTGTCAACAACTTCTTAACAAGCCCTCTGATGTAATTTACGAAATCGGTGGAAGATTTAGCATTACGTATATTCCGAAGCTTTTTCAACTGATCCATAAAGAAAGAAATGTCGGTCGTTTTGTCGTCATAAAATATTGCAAGCGATTCAAGGGTCTCTCTTGTCCAACTAGACACAGATTTTGGAAGAGTTTTCGATTTCTTGCTACAGCTGGGAGTGAACGAACCCTCTGCTTCTGCCGCCATATTGTTTACAGTTAAAGTTACGTCCCTTGAGACGGACAGGATCGGGAAGAAACGGGCGGGATCGGGCAGGATTCGGCAGAATCGGGCAGAATCGGGCAGGATCAGAGTACAAAATAGTCGTTAAAATGATAAGTGCAGATATCAAAAGTAATATGACTGAAGGCAAAGCCTTAAAGGGCGCAGCCAGATGTTTTAAAATGAATCATATACATGTACATGGCACAGGAAGAGCGAAGCTCTACATGTTTATTTTATTATCTGACCGAAGGTGAGGATGGCCTAATATTGTCATCGTGTTTCGTCCGTCGTCGTGCGCCGTCCGCCGTCCGCCGTCCGCCGTGCGCCGTGCGTCGTGCGTAAGACTATTTATACAAAAGCCTACTCCTCCTTCATCCTTTGATGGATTTCATCCATATTTGGTTTGAAGCATCATTAGGGAAGGACAAACATATTTTTAGCCCACCATCATCAGATGGTGGGCTATTCAAATCGCCTTTCGTCCGTGGTCCGTCCGTCCGTTCGTCCGTCCTTCCGTCCGTCCGTTAACAATTCTTGTTACCGCTAATTCTCAGAAAGTGCTGAAGGGATCTTTCTCAAATTTCATATGAAGGTTTCCCTAGGACTCTAGTTGTGCATATTGCATTTTGGGACCGATCGGTCAACAAGATGGCCGACAGGCGGCCATCTTGGATTTTGATAGTTAAAGTTTGTTACCGCTATTTCTCAAAAAGTGCTGAAGGGATCTTTCTCAAATTTCATATATAGGTTCCCCTAGGGCCCTAGTTGTGCATATTGCATTTTGGGACTGATCGGTCAACAAGATGGCCGACAGGCGGCCATCTTGGATTTTGATAGTTAAAGTTTGTTACCGCTATTTCTCAAAAAGTACTGAAGGGATCGTTTACAAATTTCATATGAAGGTTCCCCAAGGACCCTAGTTGTGCATATTGCATTTTGGGACTGATCGGTCAACAAGATGGCCGACAGGCAGCCATCTTGGATTTTGATAGTTAAAGTTTGTTACCGCTATTTCTCAAAAAGTACTGAAGGTATCGTTTACAAATTTCATATGAAGGTTCCCCAAGGACCCTAGTTGTGCATATTGCATTTTGGGACTGATCGGTCAACAAGATGGCCGACAGGCAGCCATCTTGGATTTTGATAGTTAAAGTTTGTTACCGCTATTTCTCAAAAAGTACTGCAGGGATCTTTCTCAAATTTCATATATAGGTTCCCCTAGTGCCCTAGTTGTGCATATTGCATTTTGGGACCGATCGGTCAACAAGATGGCCGACAGGCGGCCATCTTGGATTTTGATAGTTAAAGTTTGTTACCGCTATTTCTCAGAAAGTACTAAAGGGATCTTTCTCAAATTTCATATGTAGGTTCCCCTAGGACCCTTGTTGTGCATATTGCATTTTGGGACCGATCGGTCAACAAGAGATGGCCGACAGGTGGCCATCTTGGATTTTGATAGTTAAAGTTTGTTACCGCTATTTCTCAAAAAGTACTGAAGGGATCTGTATCAAATTTCATATACAGATTCCCCTAGGACCCTAGTTGTGCATATTACATTTTGGGACCGATCGGTGAACAAGATGGCCGACAGGTGGCCATCTTGGATTTTGACAGTTAAAGTTTGTTACCGCTATTACTCAAAAAGTACTGCAGGGATCTTTCTCAAATTTCATATATAAGGTTCCCCTAGGGCCCTAGTTGTGCATATTGCATTTTGGGACCGATCAGTCAACAAGATGGCCGACAGGCGGCCATCTTGAATTTTGATAGTTAAAGTTTGTTACCGCTATTACTCAAAAAGTACTGAAGGGATCTTTCTCAAATTTCATATATAGGTTTCCCTAGGGCCCTAGTTGTGCATATTGCATTTTGGAACCGATCAGTCAACAAGATGGCTTGGATTTTGATAGTTAAAGTTTGTTACCGCTTTTTCTCAAAAAGTACTGAAGGTATCGTTTACAAATTTCATATGAAGGTTCCCCAAGGACCCTAGTTGTGCATATTGTTAATTGGGACCGATCGGTAAACAAGATGGCCGACCGACGGCCATATTGGATTTTGATTGTTAAAGTTTGTTACCGCTATTTCTCAGAAAGTACTGGAGGGATCTTTCTAAAATTTTTATGTGTAGGTTCCCCTTGTACCCTAGTTGTGCATAGTACCTTTTAGGACTGATGCATAATGCCTTTCGGGACTGATCGGTAAACAAGATGGACAACCGGCCGCCATCTTAGATTTCATTGTTGAAGTTTGTTACCACTATTTCTTAGAAAGTACTATAGCGATCTGTCTCAAATTTTATATGTCATGTATTTTGAAAAAGTTTGAAAAGCAGGGAAAAGATCCCTCTTTCCATTGTCAGACATAGATCTTTCTTTGGTGGGCGCCAAGATCCCTCTGGGATCTCTTGTATATAAATGAGCCTGGTCCGACCCCTAGGGGCTGAGGGGTGGGGCACCAAAATGGCAAATTTTCTTATTTTAAGCTTTAAAATCCTACTCCTCCTTCATCCTTGGATGGATTTCATCCATATTTGGTGTGAAACTTCATTGGGGAAGGACAATCATATTTCATATAAATGAGCTTGGTCCGACCCCTAGGGTCAGAGGGGCAGGGCCTCAAAAGGGGAAATTTTCTTAATTTTAGCTTTAAAATCCTACTCCTCCTTCATCCTTGGATGGATTTCATCCATATTTGGTGTGAAAACTTTATTTGGGAAGGACAATCATATTTCATAAAAATGAGCTTGGTCCGACCCCTAGGGTCAGAGGGGCAGGGCCTCAAAAGGGGAAATTTTCTTTATTTTAGCTTTAAAATCCTACTCCTCCTTCATCCTTGGATGGATTTCATCCATATTTGGTGTGAAACTTCATTGGGGAAGGACAATCATATTTCATATAAATGAGCTTGGTCCGACCCCTAGGGTCAGAGGGGCAGGGCCTCAAAAGGGGAAATTTTCTTAATTTTAGCTTTAAAATCCTACTCCTCCTTCATCCTTGGATGGATTTCATCCATATTTGGTGTGAAACTTCATTAGGGAAGAACAATCATATTTTATATAAATGAGCCTGGTCCGACCCCTAGGGTCAGAGGGGCGGGACCACAAAAGGGCAAATTTTCTTAATTTTAGCTTTAAAATCCTACTCCTCCTTCATCCTTAGATGGATTTCATCCATATTTGGTTTGAAACATTATTGGGGAAGGACAATCATATTTTATATAAATGAGCCTGGTCCGACCCCTAGGGGGCTGAGGGGTGGGGCCCCAAAAGGGCAAATTTTCTTATTTTAGCTTTAAAATCCTACTCCTCCTTCATCCTTGGATGGATTTCATCCATATTTAGTGTGAAACATCATTAGGTAAGGACATTCATATTTTATATGTTTGAGATAGGTGTGATCCCTAGGTAGAGGGGTGGGGCCCCAAAAGGGCGAATTTTCTTATTTTAAGCTTTAAAATCCTACTCCTCCTTCATCCTTGGATGGATTTCATCCATATTTGGTGTGAAACATTATTGATGAAGGACAATCATATTTTATATAAATGAGCCTGGTCCGACCCCTAGGGTCAGAGGGGCGGGGCCCCAAAAGGGCAAATTTTCTTAATTTTAGCTTTAAAATCCTACTCCTCCTTCATCCTTGGATGGATTTCATCCATATTTGGTATGAAACATCATTGGGGAAGGATAATCATATTTTATATAAATGAGCATAGTCCGACCCCTAGGGGCTTAAGGTTGGGGCCCCAAAAGGGCAAATTTTCTTATTTTAGCTTTAAAATCCTACTCCTCCTTCATCCTTGGATGGATTTCATCCATATTTAGTGTGAAACATCATTAGGTAAGGACATTCATATTTTATATATTTGAGATAGGTGTGACCCCTAGGGGCTGAGGGGTGGGGCCCCAAAAGGGCGACTTTTCTTATTTTAAGCTTTAAAATCCTACTCCTCCTTCAACCTTGGATGGATTTCATCCATATTTGTTGTGAAACATTATTGATGAAGGACAATCATATTTTATATAAAATGAGCTTGGTCCGACCCCTAGGGGCTGAATGGTGGGGCCTCAAAAGGGCAAATTTTCTTAATTTTAGCTTTAAAAACCTACTCCTACTTCATCCTTGGATGGATTTCATCCATATTTGGTGTGAAACATCATTTGGAATTGATAATCATATTTTATTTAAATGAGCCTGGTCCGACCCCTAGGGGTTGAGGGGTAGGGCCCCAAAAAGGCAAATTTTCTTAATTTTAGCTTTAAAATCCTACTTCTCCTTCATCCTTGGATGGATTTCATCCATATTTGGTGTGAAACATTATTTGGGACGGACAATCATATTTTATATAAATGAGCGTGGTCCAACCCCTAGGGGCTGAGGGGTGGGGCCCCCAAAGGGCAAATTTTTCTTAATTTTAGCTTTAAAATCCTACTCCTCCTTCATCCTTGGATGGATTTCATCTATATTTAGTGTAAAACACATTATTGGGGAAGGATAATCATATTTGATGGAAAATGAGCCTGGTCCGACCCCTAGGGGCTGAGAGGTGGGGCCCCAAATGGGGAAATTTTCTTAATTTTAGCTTTAAAATCCTACTCCTCCTTCATCCTTGGATGGATTTCATCTATATTTAGTGTAAAACATTATTGGGGAAGGATAATCATATTTGATGTAAATGAGCGTGGTCCAACCCCTAGGGGCTGAGGGGTGGGGCCCCAAATCGGGAAATTTTCTTAATTTTAGCTTTAAAGTCCTACTCTCTCCTCCATCCTTGGATGAATTTTATCCATATTTGGTGTGAAGCATCATTGGGGAAACACAATTATATTTTATATAAATGAGTCTGGTCTGAACCCTAGGAACTGAGGGGTGGGGCCCCAAAAGGGCAAATTTTCTTAATTTTAGCTGGCTCACTTCCTGTTTTAAGGTTTCAGTCTCCGATCTCAATAAAAATTGGTCTATAGGGGTTTTAATTGATGCCGAACAACATGCAAACATTTTCGTAAAGATTTTGGTATTCCAAGATGGCCACTGGCCCACTTCCTGTTTTAAGGTTTCAGTCTCCGATCTCAATGAAAATTGGTCTATAGGGGTTTTAATTGATGCTGAACAACATGCAAACATTTTCGTAAAGATTTTGGTATTCCAAGATGGTCGCTGGCCAACTTCCTGTTTTAAGGTTTCAGTCTCCGATCTCAATGAAAATTGGTCTATAGGGGTTTTAATTGATGCCGAACAACATGCAAACATTTTCGTAAAGATTTTGGTATTCCAAGATGGCCGCTGGCCCACTTCCTGTTTTAAGGTTTCAGTCTCCGATCTCAATGAAAATTGGTCTATAGTGGTTTTAATTGATTCAGAAGGGGGAACTTTAGGTAAGGACAATCATATTTTATAAAGGACCGAGGTAAGACCCATGGGGATAGTATGACCGAGGTCCAAAATGGGAGCTTTGCTGAAATGGCTTTAAAATCTGACTCCTCCTTATATTAATCCTTGAATGGGTTTCGACCATATTTGGATGAAGGGCTACCAAGTTTGTTCAACAAATGACATTTACCTTTTTCAGAAACTTACATATTCAACTAAGGAGTTCCTTGTATTGTTTATATTAATCGTTAACCAATACTTTATACTGTGACTTTGTTGTTTTGTGCCATGAGTCAGATGACCGTTAAGGCCCATGGGCCTCTTGTTTTATTTTCTATTTCATGTAGAAGAAATAATTTAGAAATAAAAGGACATGATGTAATAATTGTCTAGCATAAATTCAAAGAAATGATTTCAAAGATTCGGATTTCTCTGTGTCCATTCAAGGCCTGGAGTGCCGTGTATGCGAATCCTATGATTTCGCGCCATTTGTTGACGTTATGTGACGTCATGATGTCTGGTGCTCATCCTCGCCATGGTGGATATTTTGACTGCATTCTATAGCTTTCAATTTTCAAAGTGGTTATTAAGAGCGCAGCTCTCTGCGCGGCCGAAGGAAATAAATCCAGTTGAATATTTCTTTCTGACCCGTATATGACGACTGCTAGACAATAATATTGGAGAATAGCATTTACTAAAAATTAATGATCGGATTACAAGTTAAAACGGTTTTAATATCATTCTGAGATTATAATCCTAACAATATTTACATTTTTTAAAAGTAGCTGCGCTCGTCTGAGGCTTTGCCTTAAAATCATATTATTATTATTAAAAAAAATGTTTAATTACCCCTGGTATACTGGTATACATTTGCATTAGTTAAATATATATATATACTGGGGAGAGCAGTACCAGAGCAACGCACAACCTTCCCAAAATGGCGGCCGCAAACTGAAGCTGTCAGTGTGTTAGGATTGAATTTTGAAGATAGTGTTGTTTCTTATATTTTCGTGTATCCGTTACCTTAGAAGTGCTTCACACTGCTGCGCCCTTAATATGAATTTAAGGCAATGCTTTAGAAGAGCGCAGCTACTTATAAAAAATGTAAATATAGTTAGGACTATAACCTCAGAATGAGATTAAAACTGTTAACTTATAGTCCGATCATTGATTTTTAGTAAATGCTATTCTTCAATATTTGTGTCTAGCAGTCGTCATATACAGGTCAGAAAGAAATATTCAACTGGATTATTTCAATTTTTTTTTCGATCTTGTTTCTCTCCAATGCGGAAAACTTGGCAACATGCCATGTATCAAAAATGCGCGGGAATACACCAAACTTCCTGACGTCACGGCTGACGGTGCCGTGCGCTTGACAACACAGAGACAGTATATCATTTTGACCAGTACATTTATTGTGTCGTTCTTATCCTTGTGTAGTTATCTAAAACTACTTACAGTAATTTCAAAGTGTATGCTGGTGATATGTTTTGCCTACAGAGGAAATTTAAAATCTCGTCGTGCTGATAACGAGAATAAAAACATGGTTGCCTGCATGGAGGCTCGAGACTTTTCCCGCGGGACACGATTTCAAAGTCCAAGGGGTACTGGAATGTATTGGATTCTAAATGCTGACACACGTGTTATGGTTAGTAGAGCTTCGCTCTTATAAGAGAAAAATATTCAAAACAGTTAATATGACTATGATCTTGATAAATAACTGTGAAACATATAGATATTTTCACACAATCCACTTAATACTAATGGCAATACGCCGATTCCGGGATACAACATTCAGTCAGTTTAGTCATGTGACTTTCATCACCGCGTGACTTAATATAGGGCATATTTGAAACAAAATGGCGGCATCTGTGTAGCGGGATTGGACTGGGTCGGTCATCGGTGACCAGGTAGCTCAGTCGGTAGAGCACTCGGCTAGTGTTCGGAGGGTCCCGGGTTCGAATCCCGGTCTGGCCGCTACATTTTCTCCTCTCCTGTTACAGAATTGGCGCCCAACTAAATAACCCACGGTGGTGGTGTTTGAAAGGGTCTCTTATGTCTTTGAGGGCGAAGACTACGAGAAAGGAGGGAGGAGTGTAGCGGGATTGGACTGGGTCGATCATCGGTGACCAGGTAGCTCAGTCGGTAGAGCACTCGCGATCGGCTAGTGTTCGGAAGGTCCCGGATTTGAATCGATCCCGGTCTGGCCGCTACACTTTCTCCTATCCTGATACATATGTAATGATTGTACACGGGTGGAAAATTACATACCATGACAGAACATTTAACATTAATTATCAGAACAAATTGTATTAAATTTAATCTAAATATGCACGAAAATTGAATTTGGACACTTAATAAGGAAATGACATGTAAATTACGGCATCAAATGGAGCTGTCGCCTAGCAGCAGTTGGAAAACAACGGTAGCTGACGTCTCACTCATATATATTTTAAAACTTACCTGGGTGCATTTTTCAAAAAATAAATAACAAATAAGAAACACAAAACATAACAGTTTATCTTAGTTCCGTTCCCGAGCAAGTATTACCGACTATGACCTTTACCAAGACATTGATATTCTCTGCCTATAAGTGTCACAGCCATGACGGAAAAAAGTGCCGGAATCGGCGTATTACGCTCACACTATGTAGCACGGTGGGAAATCACGTGGTCTGTAGTTGGTGTGTTACACGAATCAAAATGGCGGCCGCCAGCAGTTTTGCCAGAAAAGGAGGTTAGTCACTGAAAATACCCTTTGTATCGGCATTTTATAGTGACGAGCATATGCTATACATAAACATAGACAAACCGAAACCTTAGTTTTGTTGCAACGCTCTGTACTTTTCTGTAACATTCTGACCAAAGTTTTGAATCGGAGCGATTTTGCTCGTAGTAGAATTGGTAGTATACACGAACATACACTTTTCGTACGTTTTCTGTGTTTAGACGGGCCATTCGCTGTAAATGTGATATTGTCTAAATGTTGTAGTCCTTATTCGATTGCTCATGTAACCTGTCTGGCAGAAAATATCATGTTCAGTGTTAATTCTTTGCTTTTGTAAAAGGATGAGTAAACACCATGATACCGTTTTGGACTGATGAGCTGACACGAACAGCTACATACATGTATTTCCGTCAGTTTGACTAATCTGGCAAACATTGATAGTGTGTGTTCAAGTATGTAAGATTAAATTGTACCAGTTAGAAATAAGATTAGTACACTTATTTAATTGATTAAACTTGAACACATAACTTTGGATGGTGAGAGGATTATATACCCATTTGAAGTTCCGCAAGTGACCGGAAGTGGACGTCGTTTGCAACTTCAGTCAAAATGACAAATATGTACGTTGCTTTTTTACGACAAATATGCCATACAAAACAACAGGAATCTGTAAAATATGCCGGTTTACATCATGTTGATCTCCAGTGACTGCAGTCCAACGGAATTTAATCACTGTCGTTCGTAAATGTATTGATTAATTACTTTTACTTTTTAGAGTGTTGAATTTAGCAAATTACTGATGAATTTCTTAATTGTCTTTGAAATATTGAAAGGGACCCCTGGTGTTATTCCACATATATGTGTTTGACTATTCAGCTTCGGAATTTTTAGTGAGAAATTTTTAAGTCTTATAGCTGAAGGAAACAGTCATGACATTGGGTCTTTCCTTAATTCACAATCTTTATTTCTTTATGCAAAATGACGAGAATAGTTCCCTTTGTGATAACCGTAATTCTAATATACCCCCCCCCCCCAAAAAAAAAAAAAAAAAAAAAAAAAAAAAAAAACAACTAGACACGGTGCTCACAAGCGTTCCCATGTTCCAAATAAAGACGTTCCCTACAAGTTTCGCGAATTTGAAATACACTGTATGGTCTAGCCCATATTTCCTTTTAAAAACCATTTTACAAATTTTGTATATTATCTGGCCTTTTAATACAGCATATAAACATATAACGATATGATACAAAAAATCACTACGGAACAAAATTATATGTTTTGGAGTATATGACATATATATATGTATATGAATACACTGTGCACAATATTTACATTAATATAATCATAACGTGGTTTTTTCAGTTGTATTAGGCTATAATGAAATTGTATAACATGACATGTATTATGATTTGCTGTCATTGGATTCTTAATTTTATATATAACTTTACTTAGACGAGATAAAGGAAATAACTTTTCTGTAATATTACAGAATGGTAATCCATTTTAACAGTTATCAAAATAGTTAGAAATAATTATTACACAAATCTTACGTTATTGCATGATGCCACAATTGCATTGTTATTCCGTGCCCTTGATGAATAGTCTCAATGCTTCGGATTCATAATTTCATTTGGTTCAAACTTGTGATATAATCCCTTCCATCAAAATAAAATCATTTGAAATTAATTAGCAATGTGTCCACTTAAGAAATTCATGTAACTGGTTTATATCAGTTTAAGTACATTTATTTATCTCAGGTATCACAATTCCTCTAAACGTCTTCTATAAGATCAGTATCCGTCAGGGCAGACGAGTTTGCACAGTTAATACCCTTGAAGTCGGTGCATACACTTGATCAGTCCAGACCATTCTTTCTACTCGAGCAATGTTTGCTTTCACAATTTGTTTTACAACTGCATCTAATGACCTCCAGTAGCTGTTCTGGTCAGGTGGTAGAATGGATTTGATAGGTGCAAGTCTTCCCTGCGTGAAAAACCAGCCCCAATTGAAAGGATCCACGTCGTTTCCGTGCCATGACTGACATTGGTGGTAAACTCTCATGCTGTGATATCTTGCTGCATCTGAAGTTGGTGGTAGAGACTGGACTTGAACACTGCTGCTGACTAACCCTGTACTAACTTTGT
The DNA here is from genome assembly GCF_041381155.1 of Argopecten irradians. Lineage (NCBI taxonomy): Eukaryota > Metazoa > Mollusca > Bivalvia > Pectinida > Pectinidae > Argopecten > Argopecten irradians. The sequence goes on along the minus strand of NC_091142.1, from coordinate 30,154,710 downwards.
TTGTAAACTTCCTATAGCTAGTGTTTCCCACAGCCCCGATTAGCATGGCGCCGCGCCGTGCCCTTTTTACCTGACGCCATGCCCCTATGACATAACGCCGTGCCCTGTTTGTCCCCAGTACACTTCTACTAAACTACCAAAATACCAGGTAGTGGCTTGATAATTAAGTAAACAAAAGAAGTGTGACCACTCCCTGACCCCCTGACCAACACCCCAGTGGCCCTAATTAGCAGCCTTGGGCTATTTCCACCTTGGCTTGTGGTGTCACTTTCAGGTCTGTGTATTACGTAAGCTGAAGTCAAGCAGCCGATCGGCAGCCTAGAAAACAATCAGCTGGCCTTTCAATAAGTTTTATGACTACAGCTAGTGAGCATTACTTCAAAAACAAATACTGCTTACAACTGTAAATGATTTACTCACGTTTTTAATGTTAAATAGGCCTATCTATATCGGATGGATGTCACAAGATTTGCAATCGTAATGGCCGCCATTTTGGGTGTATTGTAATAGTAGATCCGGAGGTATTGAATTTCAGGATTTTACTAATATTCACGTTTTTAAAAATGAAAACGGTATTATTTTTTTTTTAGAATTTCGGTGTGAATTTATTTTTTAGAAAAGATATCTTAATAATAATAAAATTATTAATAGCAAAGTAATTAAAATAAATCAAATTAAAAAGAAATCAACTTTTTTCTCTATCAGATTAAATTGAAATATTTTGCATACTACTCTAACACTTATCTGTATTTTCTTAATTTAGTGCTTGTAAATTTAGAACATTATTTTAATCAATTGTCCATTATTATGAAACATGTTATCTTATTCAAATCAATACAGTATTTTTAATATTTAAATAAAGATATATATTAAAATAAAGGTAATTGGATTGAAATAAAGGAATACATTTTTAATTTTCCCATTCTTTTAATTAATATAAATGAAATTTAGATCTTTATTGTGAATCAATTATATATAGTCATGATCATATGATCTGCAGATTACAATTTTCAAAATCATTTTTTTCACTCAAATTAATTAAATAGATGTCCTGATATTACTTAGCAACTCAGAGAGTTTAAAGCATTTAAATGATATTAAGTTGAACCAGAATTGAAAAACAACAAGACAGTTTTAAAGATTTCCCCTTGTATTGGAAGTTGTCGATATAACCTTTGTGCCCCTCTGATGGTTATTTATCGCGGTCAAGGTGCCCTTTTCAAAACCCAGCACCATGCCCTTTTTTTTCCTGTGGGAAACACTATATAGCGCAGGTTATCCAGACTTTCATCACAGACTCCACCATACAGATACACCAGAATAAACTCTCCCATTTTAACAACTTCATCGATTGTTGATATCTCTGACATTAGTCTAGACGCTTGCTCTCTCATTGTTTGACTTGATACAAGTTTCTTGAGTGCTTGTCCTTTCCCAATTTCAAATAGACTGGAAGTAGTATCACATCCAGAGCAGAATATTATGACTCACCAAGTACAGCGACTGTATTTCGTAAATCCCAAATCTTCATTGCCTTTCCCCCTGCCTTTCTACAATCTGACCGAAAACAGACGTTGTTTGTTACATGTTGATCAAAGTAATAACAATATGTCTGTGTCCTCGCCGATAACTTCAACGTTTAGCAACTGTGCACAATTTAATGCAGTCTTGATGATCAGCAGATCAGCATCAGCAAGGGCGTTAATGATAGTACATCCGATTCCTGTAATTTAGTACCAAGATAGTAGATAAACGCTTGCTTGTTGTCCAAGTTCGCCAAAAATAGCTAAATTTTTGCCCTGCAAGGCGTAGTTCCTGTGAAATCGATCTTTGTTGACGATTTACATTTCCCACGTCTTATATGGGCTACATCTTTCGTTGAAGGTCCATTGTCGTAGCCATCGAAAACGATAACTGGCTTCCTGTATCTTCTGATTACGTAAGTGATGTACATATTGCATATCGAATCAAATGATTCTCCTATCTTCCATGGAATCCTGTGCGAGAAAGAATCGCCATCAAGAATATTGAAGATATCGTCAGGTGTTCTCTCAACACCGCAATCACCTAGACCCCATATACTGCCTTCTGTGCCTGTCTGAGAAGTCCCGAATGATCGAACAGGGATGGAGGATGAATTGATAATTCAGATCTGAAAAGGTCTGCTGGATCGTCAACTAGAGTGCGGGATGCAACTGTAAGCCTTTGAAATAAAAGTTGAGGTTCGACGTTGACTGCTTCTCCGTCAACTGACACCTGACTGTTGGTGCTCATTGTTCGCAGCAGAGTTCGCTTGAAAGAATACTCTAGGAAAGACTGCTCAGCCATCGATTTAATTATCTTTTCACCGATCTTTAGCGTTGTCTTGGTTCACATTACTTTCAGCAATTTGACCTGTCTCAATGTTTTTGAGAGATGGGTTGTCATCTCTGAAAGGATTCCTCTCGTCCAAATACTCAATAATGGTTTTGATGTCTTTGTGATCCCTTACCTTTCTACTGGGAGTGTTATCTTTGTGCTGATCACTTGTAATGTACCCGACTTCCATCACCTGCTGCATTGCATTGTTGATATCCGCATGGTATGGCATAGACAAAAGCCATTGTACCGTCGGTACCTCTTCAAGGCCACGACCTCTTGTAAGCCCGTCAGATGTTTTCAAACTTAACATTAGCTCTTGCTCTATGATGAGGTCAGTGGACAAGCCTCCCCAATACTTGTCAGTCCGCCTGATGACGTGGTGACCGGAGACGAAATCGCTATATACATCAGGATTGGTTTCTTTCATGTCTTTAATCTCGGAGATATAAGCAGACTTGATGTACAGGTTATGACCGGCAGCAGCTAGATAAGGATGCATGTCCTGGATACAGATGCAATTCCCAAGATCCTGTTCGTTCTGCAGCGATGTAGTTGCGCAATAACTGTACCAATTTTGAGTACTGGATCCAAATTGAAGCTGTGCGCTTAGTTGCCATGAGGTTCTTAATTTCATCAGTTACTTGATGAAGTATCCGGTCAACTTTTTCATTCTGTATCAGGGTAGCTAACGATATATCACCATTATGAGCTGTTCAAACAAGAATGATGTTTCTTTGAGGACTGTATTTTTATGATCTTCCTGTCCATCATCCTTGTTCTCTTTGTCTTCACTCTCATCTTCACCTTGAAGCGATATTGCAAAAATCTCACATGCAAGCATTGCTTGCAGTGTCTTATCAACTAGCATATGTCCTCTGACAGCTCTTGCTACAGCCTTTCCAGATAGCATCCAAACAGCAGTATTTGGAGCGTACACCCTTTCCGAAACCTCTTGAAGTCCGGAGCCATCCATGAAGTTCCAAATTGCGCCGAAATAGCTCATCTCCAAATGAAATCCTACCAGTCTTAGCACCATAGATTTGAAATCGCTGTCTTCGTTGTCGTTAGAAATGATTGTGAACGCTTTCCAGTATAATGGCTGATCAAATGTGATAATTGGTGTCCTGTTATGCTGACAAGCTAGTTTTGAAGGGTACTGAAGCGTAGAATAGACACAAGTCATGTCGCTAGGGTTGAGATCTATCATGGGTAGATATGTTACATTTGATTTTCCCTGATAACGTCCTTTCATAACCCTATGTATAAGTACTGACCAACTAGGCATAGGCGATTTTTATGGCCTTAGTATTCCTGTCAACTGGTAAATCTTTTCTAGTGGATTCTCCTTATCTGTGATCTTTCCAAGCATGGGATATCGCATAGAAGATATGATATTGGTGAGTTGCCGATAATGAAAGAGGTCGATTTTCCCGAGGTTTCTCAAGTCATCTGAAGTGACAGTCATCCGATGGATAGGAACGCTTGTGTAGCTACCTGGTGTAACACTGGCTGTGATTCCCATGCCGTGGAAAGTATCGTGTCCATCGTTATCTGCAACAAACTGTAAACTTGTGTGCTGCTGAAGACCGAGCAATGTATCACTTTGAGCGAGAGCGGAACTAGACGCAAATCGACTGACCTCATTATATGATGCAAAGAAATCCCAAGGCATAACAAACATCTAACAAAAATCTGGACCCGAAGTGATGGTTAAGCTGAACACCAAGGCCGATCTGTAGAGGTGGGAGGAGTCCGCGCGGACGCACAGCCTGCATTATGGCCTGACCAATGGATGAAATTTTCAAGTCCGAATCTTTCCCGCTGAAGAGAATCTTGAGGAATCTTTGCAGACTCTCAGTGACATATTCCAAGTTTTTCTCTCGCGATGATATACATGTATCAGATGAGTCTGGATAAAATTCTTTTGAAATAGATAACGACTTTATTTCATTCTTGATCAATTTAGCAGCTGCTTCTATCACGGCTTGCTTTTCTAGATCAGAGTTGTTTCTGGGAGTCTGATAGAATCTCTTAAGATAGAGTTTGCTGTTCTTCTGAGTGTAATGAGGTCGAATTTTCCAGTCATATCTGAAACAATTATACCTTCCTTGAAATGATCCATCAGCATCTTTTTCATATATAGTGGACTGTACGCATTTTCTCCACATATTTCAACCATTTTAGCTACAAGATCAGAAACGGTCAGTTGATCGTCTTCATTTTCCTGTAAATAGTCTACAACCTCTAGAAAATGTTTGGATATGATGCTTGGTCGTCCAGCTTTGCCCTTTTCCTTCTTTGGTCGCCCGGCTTTGGGCTTCCGAATCGATTTGTTCGAAAACTGACACTGCATGGGTTATGGTATAGTACATCAGCTGCTACCAAATCATTGACGGATTCCAGGCGCCCACGAACTTCTGCAGCACATTCATCATCTCACTGTTCGCACTTCAACAAAACTTCAGACTGCAAATTTGAGGTACGTACAGGATACACATCTATATCTCTCTTCTTACCGTTGACTTTTGCTTGTCTTGTACAAAATAAGCAATGATCAGAAAAGCTGAATAGCCCATGGGAACGCAGCGATGGTGTTTTGTCTTTATTCTCAATAATTGTCTTAGATGGATCAGCATGGCTACTCTTAATCAATACAGGGTTGGTATATGTTTTTCTGCAATTAATATGAACAGAGTCACCGGCTTTGGAAGTTATATTATCCCCACGCAGAATACTGGCCTCGTTAATGCCATCGCTGCCTTTTATCTTTATCCTTACAGCCTCAGTATGGTCATTGACTGTTGATGACATATGATACAGCTGACTACACATTCCACTCTCCTCCTGAAAAAAATAATTCCATTGCTTGGGGTCTTGTTGTTTTACAAACGAAAAAATAATATTGCTAAGACTATTGGACAATTGAAAACAAACAGTTAAACGAAAACTAAAACAAATCAGGAAGTACCAAGACAGTCTTTATGGTAGGCCATCATGATGTAACTGAAAGAAAACGAAAAAACCACAAAAGTTAACTAAAGTTCAATAAAAATGAATAAACTAAATTATGAAAACATAAAATAAACGATGTAGAAATGTATAATTATCAATATAATTCAAATTTATTGTTTTTTAGGGTCAGGTTTTTTTGGCTGATAATTAAATATCAAACCCTTTAATTCTCTTTAATGATAAACACGATATTCAGTGTTATACTAGTATCCGTCCGTTTGTTTCGTCTATTTGATTACAATTTCAATTGGAGTTATACATTCAAACCTTTGTACATTATAATGTATGTATACGTGTGTGTATATATATATATATATATATATTATACAAATCCATCGGCATTAGTACATAACGTTCTATATTTTTATTACACTATCTTCAAACGAAAAATCTAAATATGTGTAAAACGTTAGCAATACTCACAGATATGTCAGACGAGAATGTGTAAGACACAACCTGCAAAACGATATGTTGTCAAATATCAAAATATTTTCATACTGACAAATCGGTATTCAAAATCAACTAGAGTCTACTAACTGTATTAAAATCATAATGTGGTCGTCAAATTATTTGTTGTCTACAGTTTATTCATGGTTTTTTCTAACTAGGCTTGTGATGTTTTCTTCAGGTAGATATATCTAGTTAATAACAGAAAAGTAGACAAGAGTTAACATTTTTAAAATATAAATATAATGCTGGATTTTGTTGATAGTGATTTTTAAGACTTTAAATAGCATTGCTTTACAACCCTGCACGCCTAATTTTATAATACACAAAGGTTCTTCAAAATGTGTTGCTAAAAAACTTGAGCGGCTGAGGTATATTTTTCGGCGAAATCGTTCAAAGTTTGAAGAAAGCATGAAACTTTGCATATGGCTTCTTTGGAACATAAGGTTTCAGGAAAAAAATGGACCCCAAAAAATCATGGTCCCTAACTTTAATTTAAACGGCCATCTTGGAATTCAAAATGGCTATCATGTTGAAATTAAAATAAGAATCAATTTTTAATGTATAAAACACTACACAAATATAAGTACTCTCATTATATTTGCTAAAAGTCAGCTTATCCATTTAAATGCATTATACATAAAGATATAGCTCGCAAAGTTGGCGGCCATGTTGAAATACGAAATGGCGGTCCTTCTGTTTAGCTGGTATAGAACGTGAGTTATGGGTCACAGAAGGTGGTTTTTGGCGGCCATTTTGAAAACCAATATGTCGACCGCTAGGGGCCATGATTTTTTGGGGTCCATTTTTTTCCTGAAACCTTATGTCCCAAATAAGCCATATGCAAAGTTTCATGCTTTCTTCAAACTTTGAACGATTTTCATGCTTAGCCGCTCCACTATTACGTTTGTGCCATAAACAGCCATTACAGTGTATAACTACTGTACGTCTAATGGTAATGTTCGCGGGTCGGCGTGCATCTATTATAAATGTATATATGTGTGTACGGATTTGTGCATTTGATTTCAAATAAACTAATAAATTATTCACCTCGTATTAAATGGGAAGTACAAAAATCACTAAGAGATGAATGAGGTGTGTAGATCGGTTAGAAACACGAAAAATATTGCGTACCGCCACGACAGTGTCATAGACGACAATATTCAGTGCCGCCGGGCTTCCATACTTTTAAAAACTAGGCGGCGGCTGCTTCCGTTTTCTATTCGTTATTTCTACGAATGAATACACACACATTTTGAATTAAGATTACTTAAATTAGGACTAACTATCATTTTTATAGAGTCAAGCATGAGTGTTTATGGCAAGAAAGCCGATTACCGTAGTCATTCGTGCTCCGTGTCTCGTAGCAAATCGCTCGTTTTCGTTGTATGAATGTAAAATAAAATAAAATATATATTACACAACATTTTTAGTTTAGAATGGATAAATTAAGATAAATTTACTTATCTATGAGACAGAGGAAATTACTATTAACGTTAGAAATATCCGGGTATGCATACCGTTCGTAGCTATAAACATATCGTAGTTATCTCCCTTGTGTTGTACGGCTACCTATACACGCCATACATGTACAGCTACCGCTCCAATATGACGATTTTCAATCGCTTATTAGGAAACTATCCACAATATAGATTTTTGTAGATTTTTAGTATTTTGTTCACTTGTCGTAGTACTGCATGATATATTTCTTATCTATTCTGTTGCAATTAGTTTGAGGTAAAATATATTTTGACTGGACTATAAGGGTTCAAAAGATTTCGCTCGGTATTTTCATCAGACCCAATTTGGCGGAGTTGTGGCTCTTTAAATTCGATTAACGAAAACGACATTTTTGTCCGTTTCCGTTCAATACTGCAGTATCTCTCTCAAATATTACCGGATTTTCTCGAAACTTGGTAACATGGTTAAATGTCTTAAGGCCATGACCAAGTTCGATTGGCACTTTCATAGGACCCTATTTGGTGGGGTTATGGACCTTTGATTAATGATTTGGTTTGATTAGTTTAACGTCCTATTAACAGCCAGGGTCATTTAAGGACGTGTCAGGTTTGTTGGTGGAGGAAAGCCGGAGTACCCGGAGAAAAACCACCGACCAGCGGTCAGTACCTGACAACTGCCCCACATAGGATTCGAACTCGCGACCCAGAGGTGGAGGGCATGTGGTTATATGTCGGTACATCTTAACCACTTGATTAATGAAATCGTGGGATATTAATTCCACGAATTTGCTTGTTTATTTTGATGCTGCCATAGGCGATCAACTATCCTTCACTTGTCACGACAATATTCAGAAAAGAAATCGGTTAAACACCATATGTCGGACTATGTGATATTGCACGTTCTTTAAAGGGGCAATTCACTCAGGCTAATTCTTTTACATAACCAAGAAGAAAAATATGGCATAAATGTATTGTTCTACATTTCTTATGAAACATATAACATAAAATATTGACAAATTCCACGTCATTGTTTAGTATTTTAATTGATATCATTGTAATTACAAATCGTTGATCAATACGATTAAGCAGGTACAGTATGTACTCTGTACCCATACCCGAGCCAAAGTCACGCACTTTAAACAAATGAACTGCATAACCACTGAGGAGGTAATAAAATGATTTTTAGGCAAGACAAGTCACCCTATAAGGTAAACCACTACTGTCAGAGCAATTTGAGCAGTTCTACACACTTAAATGTTCTCTTAGAATGAATTGTCCCTTTAATGACCCTGTCTGTTTTATAGGACATAAATAAACAAACATATTATTGGGTGGTTGTATGATGTTGCACATCTTTTAATGACCCTTGCTATTTGTAGGCCAGAACACACAAAAAAACAAACATACACCATATCGACAGGTTGTATGATGCAGCACGTCTTTAAATGACACTGGTTGTTGATTGGCTGACAATGTTGTCCCCTTGTGGTATAAACAGTGGTTCAACAACTAACTGATATCTTGACAGATTTCATTGCATTGCACTGTGGGAGCTAGGTAAGCGTCAGATTTGATTACATTTCGTTCACATTATGACTTCATATTAGCTATCAGATTATCCTTACACAAATGCATGTAGTGGGAACCGAGGCAGTATAGCACTTTCAAGACAATTTAAAATAAATTCAATTCCATTATCATTTTAATGCAAATAACATAAGGATTACATACGAAATCTACATATATCAAAAAGATTACATACGAAATCTACATATATCAAAAAGATTACATACGAAATCTACATATATCAAAAAGATTACATACGAAATCTACATATAACATAAGAATTACATACGAAATCTACATATAACATAAGGATTGCATACGAAATCTACATATGGTATCACATTATATTTGTACAAGATGGGGAGGGACTGGGGGTAATGTTTTGTTTTTACACAATCCTTTAGCCTCACGTCTTTCTGAGTGAAGTATATTTTCATCAATAAAATCGTGTTTTTATACCTTGCAATTTGTATTGCCTTTGTACCTATATGAGAAAACATGCGAATCACATTGTTAATTCATCAAATTGTTTATCCTCTTATTAAGACGTAACACGTTTGGTGTAGTACTTTGGCCATTTGATGTTTAGTAGAAGTCACAAGGTTTTTTTATCTAAAGATCTAGGTATGCAGAAGTATTTAACTTTGTACTTTGTTCTTGATTAAAATGCATTGGAAGATATTAGAGAGAAAAAAGAGGGCTGTCAAGATGGACCCTCTGGTGACCATGACAAAAAGGTGGGTTTTTTTAAGTTTAAAGATACCTAGGGTTCATCATGATATATAACATGGAATTAAGGTCGTAAGGTCATGTCACAGTCCCTTTCGAAACATAAAGAGATAAATAAGAAGGTAATAATGTACTTGTTTGATCCAATTTTAGTGAAACCAAATCAAATTGATTTTGATAGTCATGCTTTGATATATAGAAAAATAAAACAATGTGCGAGAAATAAGTCAACGTGCATTGTGCGAAAGAATTGTGGTTGTAATGGCCGTGGAGTACCTAGTACTAACATGGGGTTGTTTAAAGTTCAAAGCACATTGGTGTATCCAATAACATGTTACCAGTTTTTCTTGATAATATTTCGATAAATCCATTTAAAAACTCCAGTTAACCTTTCTTCTATAGGATCGATGTCTATAATAGCTGTGCATTGATGTTATGAATGTATTCATACGCATTCAGTCGATCTGTTATCACGATATTTTAGTAGAAGAAAGGATTTGAAAAACTAAGAAGAGAGATTAGGTTTTACTGAAACATTTGAATTTCGCATATTATTCTTAAGTTAACTTTGCCAATGATATCGCATTGCTTATCACTTAAAGAATATGTATGTAAAACCATGTATTTTACCTACATTGAGTCTTTTATGCACCAAAGGGCTTCCAGCAATCATTCTGAATTGTATTAAAAAAGCTACAAAGCCAGCCAATAAAACTAGACCCCTTTCACCGATCTCTCCTCACTGTTTGATAATAGTCCTGTATTGTGTTCGTATTGATTGGAAAATACGATCTAGAATGAACAAAGTCAGACTAATAATAGCTCGTAATAATAGATAAAGGGATAGAATATTTCGTGAAGTATAGAGAGAGGGAATAAAAACAGTACACATGTAGTGACGTGTCTGTCACAATAGCTTCATTGATGTCATTCAACTCTCATGCCATCAAAAAGTCGTTATAGTTCTTGTTGTCAATATGGAATTTATTCAACAATCACTCTTCAGTTATGTTTTAAACCGTTACATTGTACATTTGAAAACTCTTTGCGCTATGGGGAATTTGGCAGTTTTGTTAAATATATTTGTACTTTGAAAGTTTAAGAAAATGTATTTCTATAATCTAGGTGGCTAACAAACTTACAAAAAGGCCATTACCACATACATACATATATATGTAAGTGTTTCATTTCACGATGTGTATGTGTAAACATTTCTTGACGTTGTTATTTTTGCGATTTGTATGTATAAAAATTTCGTGACGTTGTTATTTTCGCGATATGTAGGTACATGTATAAACATTTCTTACATTGTTACTTTTGCGATTTGTATGTGTACACATTTCATGACGTTGTTATTTTCGCGATTTGTATGTGTAAACATTTCGTGACGTTGTTATTTTTGCGATTTGTATGTGTAAACATTTCGTGACAATGTTATTTTTTGCGATTTTTATGTGTAAACATTTCGTGACATTGTTATTTTCGCGATTTGTATGTGTAAACATTTCGTGACGTTGTTATTTTTGCGATTTGTATGTGTAAACATTTCGCGATGTTGTTATTTCGTGACGTTGTTATTTTAGCGATTTATATGTGTAAACATTTCGTGACGTTGTTATTTTTTGCGATTTTTATGTGTAAACATTTCGTGACATTGTTATTTTCGCGATATGTATGTGTAAACATTTCGTGACGTTGTTATTTTCGCGATTTGTATGTGTAAACATTTCGTGACGTTGTTATTTTTGCGATTTGTATGTGTAAACATTTCGTGACGTTGTTATTTCGTGACGTTGTTATTTTAGCTATTTGTATGTGTAAACATTTCGTGACGTTGTTATTTTCGCGATTTAGATGTGTAAACATTTCGCGATTTGTATGTGTAAACATTTCGTGACGTTGTAATTTTCGCGATTTTTATGTGCAAAAAATTCGTGACGTTGTTATTTTCGCGATTTGTTTGTGTAAACATTTCGTGACGTTGTTCGCGATAAAAACGACAGTTAACCTTTACAACATAGTTTTATATAGACACAAAATATTACGCGAGGGGGGTTGTAAATGTCAATGTTTACGGTATTAGACATAACACTAATGAAACGAAAATGTTTGATATTAAACATAGACCTAAGAGTTTTGAACTCATGTGAAAGTGGATCCAACTGCCTATCTCTTTTGTTCAACTCCCGGGTAATAATTAATATCTTAGGTTTTAGACGTGGACCCAAGTGCAAAGATATAATACGAGCGATAGGTTATATTAACCGATGACCATTATATCTGAGAGAAATTAGCTTCCAGAATCAACAGAGTACACAGATTCGTATCACAATAACATAATTATAGTTAGTATATAAGTAATATATTCAAATATTCCATTTGAAAGAGTAATGTAGTTACCATTTTATAATCACCTTGAGCAGATAAATGACAATGCGGAGGACATTTTTGTAACATTTCTTTCATGTGTATTTTAATTGTCACAATACTTTCACGTGATATTCACGTGTAGCTCTTTAAATTTTAATGTACCAACACTGATAAATGTACCGAAATGGCCGTGCATTCCAAGCATCTATAATTGTGCATAAATGATTCTCAATTCTCAAATCTTAATTGATTTTATTGCTAATTCTATAGGATTCTTTACGACCGTTACTATGTACTTTGTACTTTTGATATGACAACTTTAGCTAGTGCACTAAAGAAATAAATCCATTTACCTTATCTTAAAACCCTATAGGATTGTTGATACGAACTTTCTGATCGGTATAAGACGTTATGCCTCAGACATTATAACCTTAAGCAATAAATAACCAGTTATTTCTGAGCCAGTATATTCCTTAACCAGTAATTCCTTCTTCAGACATTATGAATTTGAGGTATACAATAAATAACGATATATATCAGAACATATTGACATATACCTTTGTACCTTTCTAACACCCAGCCGAAAACATGTTAACCCTAATTCTTTATGGCAATATCAACTTGTTTTTCCTTTTCATATTTTACCCGCCATTCTCACCAAGGACGTTATCAACTAACCAGTAAAACAAACAAATTATCAACATTTTTTGACGAGAATGTGAAGTAATAAAAATGTATTCGTACAATTAGAACAACTAAGCGAAAAAGGAAATTAAAGCAATTGTTATCTTTTTATTCAGTTAATTATTCTATTTAATTTTATTTTTGAATTATTATTATCATTATTATTTTATTTTGGAGCGGGGTTGGGGAGGAAGGTCTGTCCGGTCGAAACTTGAGGTAAACCAATTTTAGTGAACAAAATGAAAAAACAATATGAAAGAAATGTTTCTCATGACCACCGCGTGATAGTCACGTGTTTTCGTTCAGCTCACCGCCTATTGTGACAGTCGTCACATTATTAACATAGACCAATCACACTGCCGACAACGTGAATGATAGATAATTTATGGTTTACTAAATTTGTGGTACACCTCTAGTATAAAATTAAACACTAATCCGGAAGTCACTTGAGTATCAACACACTACTGCAAGTTCTGTTTGAGAAGCGACTCCTGAAATGCAACCTTGCATTTATAACAAAATATGTCGGCCAATGTGAAGGTGATATTGAAATGTGTGCTCAGATAATTAATATGGAATTATATCAACTTTATGTGATCTCACTGCAAATAAATTATTATATAGAAATGTGTCTTATATGACAGGGTCTGGCATTCATAGCCGTCGTGTGCTTGGCGTGGACGTCGTAAAATGCCATCTTACTTTTACAGGCTAATAAAATGTTCACTTAGATGGTTCTTTTTTGAAAGCACACACTTACCGGAACAGAATGTTTGTTCTCAGTTTATTTTATCATATATATTTGTTTATAATAGTCTTTGTTGAAGGATCTTATAATGGCTGTTTGACGTAGAATAAAATGGAGTAAGTTTGTGTTTAAAATTAAGATAAATATCTGTGACAGGGAAATACAATGTTAATTACATGATTTTACAACAGGTTTTTCAGGCATTGTTGAAATCATACTAACATCGACTAATCACAAATATTTCTCCAAAAAATGTCAAATCACTGACAAAAAAATGTGGAATGTATGTTAACACCACATCTTGTGATCAATTCAATATGTCATGTACTGACTACAGTTTGGTGGGCTTTTCTCTGCGTTCTTCGGTCAAACCCCTAGTTTAATTCTATTAGAAGATATTCATACATGGAATTCTTAAGATAATTTTTTATGCTTTTGGTACCTTTGAGCGATACACATTCCATTAAAAAATATTTGTTGTTGACAATACAGCTATTACAGCTTATCAAGGTCATCGTCCAGTAAATATAAATAGATATTTACACATGTATAATATTACCAATATGATACGATACACAACAAACAGATAATGTTACACTGCGTCATCAATGTTGTTTACGAGCCGACGCTTTCTGACCTTAAAAGATGTAAATAAGCACAATGTGTAACTCAAACATTCCAAAACGTATGTAGACCTAAATGTCGTATTATATCACAAAAAATCGCTTTCATATGCGTTTATTCAAGTTTCAATGTATGAACGCTTTGTATTGAAGATAGCTTTACGTTGTGAGACTACGTTTATACTGTACCGTATTGTCATAAAATGAGTGATGGATAACTTAGCTGCTGGATTCTTCACCCCTGAATACAAACAAAAATAGTTCTTATCCATGTGTTTTTACAGCGGTTTTAATTTCGCGTAATTCACGGATTCACTCCAATTTCCGAATTTAATATCGCATATTTTCAAAAAGCATAATTCTATGTGTCAGTCTTATGAGGCCTCTATATGACACCTTCAAAAACTATAAAAAATAGGTACAAATAGTAAATCGTGAAGCAAACCCCGAAATTTAACAACTATACGGTACGACATATCCTAGACAAAAAAGTAAACTAAACGAAGAAAATAGAAATATGTATTGCTTTATATTGGTGTCCTTTGTGTCACGTTAACTATTGTCACAAAGGAATAATAATGGCGATCTGAGACTTGTTGTTAATGTCATTTATCTATGACTACTCTAAATGCCTATTTTTCATAAATAACCTAAACATGTCATTGATTCACACCAAATAAATTAGATCGAAGACAAAAATTGTACATGAACAAGAATGATGATATCGAATAAAAAAAAATATATCATATAATGTTGATTATTTCTTTATTAATTGAAGTAGATTAAGATAAATTTGATTAATTACGAATATCAGATGCAGGTGTTCTACCTTTATCCTAAGTCCCATATATAGTTAAGTTTATTCTTGTGTATCAATACACGGGCAGATAAATCACAGATCATGTACGTCTTCTTCGTTGAACTACAGTGTAATTACTACATACACACTTATATATTTGGCATGAGGTACATAACGTGTGGTTGTAAAAGAATTTCACACATTGTGTGTATAAGCTTAAAGTATCTAGTTTAATATTGTACGAAATCCATAGACAAATTGTTAAACTTTACTATGCGTTTCATGTATTATTTTACCATTCACATTCTTTTAAACGCCCATAGAAACACCGCATTTATTTTCTTTTAGTTATACAAATGTACAAAATTATCATTCGCATCAAAATTACCTTGGCTGTCGATTGACCGTAAGACAAAAATAAAAAAGCAAAAAATAAAAAAGCAAAAAAAAAAAAAATAATAATAATAAACATAATTGATGAAAAGAGATGATAGTGATTAGCTCAGCAAGGACATGGAAATTTAAAAATAATCTAACATATTTACATTCACTTACCACTTCTACTATATAAACTAACTAAGGAAAAGTATATTAGGGTTATAACTGACAACCAAATGTTGGCATGGTAACGTCAACTGATCACCGTCAAAATGGCTGTTTCATCTTGTGGATTAAATCGTCATTGATGATTTAAACAATATTAATGCAGATATTCCCAAAATAAGTGAATAATGTAAATGTAAGTATTGAACTACATTCCCATGAAATCTTTGGTCTAGATATATAACGCAATGTGTTAGGACTCCCATTTATTACCAAGAGAGTATCCATAGAAATTATGTATAATACCTTGATTTTATATCTAACAAAAACTCTACAAGACGTGCGTGGTTCAGCGACCGTGGTGGGTCTTATTGTGATAGTGGAAACCAAATGAGATGGTACTATCTGATGGCATCATGAGCAGAGTCATATATATAACTCAGTGCACGTGTGCATCATGAGCAGAGTCATATATATAACTCAGTGCACGTGTGCATCATGAGCAGAGTCATATATATAACTCAGTGCACGTGTGCGGTGCAGTACTAAGGGGGTGACATCTGCTATTATCTTTATAGACTCTAGTTAAACATTTAACTTTCGTCAAAGAGGTAAACATTTTATATATAAAGAGGCAAAGTGGTTCCAATATAGACATTATGAAAAATAAAATAGTAAAACTAGATTATCAATTTAGTTGACTTTTACAATGATATAAGTGAAAGTGCGTAGTCAAATAACTGGTTAACACAGCGTGTAGTAGACTCCCAAGACAACGCATTTCGTTAGCATTTCGTTAGGTTAAATATGTATGAGTTATCAAAAATCTTTTGATGGTGATGAATAGAAATGTAAGAATGAATTTGAGAAGTTTAACAATTTCACCTGAACTAAAGTCAATGGGTCAACTGTAACAGGATCGGGGGTATCCAATCGTTAAAGATGCTCCACCGCTGACAAATGGTATTTTTCCACTATCTAAAACAGGAGCAGATGATTTAGTATTTTTCTTCAGTTACAAAAGTTACTTACTTTACACTATTACCAACATTGAAAAGTTTGGGCTTCTTATTTTAGTTCAAATTAAAAGTATGAAAAATAATTAATTGCATCCCGAAAAAAATCCGTGGCACTATATCCTATATGGAATGAAGTACTGATTGCACATGCACCTAAGGCAAAATAAATTATTTTATATTATTTTTTGTGTTTAATAGACATATATATAAATAATTAAACACCAATTATTGTTCAAATGATGAATATCATTTATGCTCTGTCAGTGTTGGGGCATCTTTTAGAAAAACAAGGTTTCTGGTTCAGTGCATTAGATATAGAATTACAAATTGATGTTTGATGTCATACTGCATTGCATTGTTATTTGGGGATATTTTAATAAACAAATTATAATTCTGCCATAAATAAGGATGTACATAATTCCATCAAACTATTATCAAACTAAGGTCAATGTTTATATCGAATATTGAAATAATCGATATTCATTATGATTGCGTATGCATTGTCATTGACGAGTCCGAGGAGTACCGAATGGTTCTGACGTACTTATGATATCCAAAGTGTATAACTTTGAAGTCATGACATCGGTATATATCTTTAAGTACCATTTATATAACATTTCAACTATGATTTAATGGTTTACTACAACTCTATAGTCTTTACAGGATGGCAGGTTTTGTTGAAGCATTTTGATGCACATCATCTGGGTTGTAGGCGATGCAATCCACGATACTCCAGGGGTTCCGATCAATTACGATCTCTACACCCCTGGACTATCTCATAGTAAAACTGAAGCCAGCCCAGAGGAAAAAATCTGAACAAATCACTGGCCTGCAAATATATCCTTTGAAGACTACAGAGTGAGCGACGCCGAACTTCAAAGCCACATAGCCACCACAATGTACCGTTATACGACTCTTTTAATGTACATCAAAGGACTAAATTACCTGTTCTGTTCTGTTGCCTCCAGTTTTACTATGAGATAATCCAGGGGTGTAGAGATCGTAAGTGATTGGAACCCCTGGAGTACCGAGGATGAGGCGATGCTGAACACAACCATAGGAGAAGCCTTGCTTCCTTTTACATCATGAAAGTCCGATGTTCTTACCTCGGCCTTTAAAATACAGTTTAATTTTTATATAATCTGCATTAGTTATATTCCATAGTAATGACAAACTCTTCCTAATATGGTAATTTTTCAATATGTATTGCATTGAAATATATTATGTTACTCACAAAAAATGTTTATACACTTTTTGAATTGTTTATTCTACCATTGTCGTTAAATAAAACATATTCTATTCAAAATGAAATAAATAAAATGTAGATTATATTTTATCTTTTGACCGTTGACTTGATCAGCAATGTCAAATCTAGAGGACATCTTAAAGAAGATCGGGGAGTTCGGAAGGTATCAGATATTTCTGTTCCTCCTGATGTGTTTGCCATCTATCAGCAATGGCTGTTACATGATGGCGCTAGTTCTGCTGGCCTACACCCCGAAACACAGGTACGTATTTAATAAAAGATACCAATAATATCAACCGCATTACCCTAGTCAATCAATCGGTAACAACAATTAGTAGCTTACATTTGAGATTATCGACATCTCCCGATAACTAATTTTGGAAATCTATGGATCATATCAGGAACTTTAATACTGGTCTGTATTATCATACCCGGAACATTCTTACCGGTATTTGTATCATTGACACCGGCTGCTCCTACACTTCAACCTACGTATTGTACCATCCAACTGTTGTCGCCGCTGTTTAGCTTCTTAACATTTAGTATCTTACTAATACTTGAATAAGTTATTCTCATGAACTCGAGTCATTTGGTTTGAGTTGGTTTTGGTAAATTTTTTAACATTTAAATTATAATATTTTGTTTCAACAGTGTAAATCGTATGCACGAAACCGAACCTTTTGAATCATTTAGGTTATAAAGGTTACGCTTTCTCAATTTTGTACTGGAAAGCAAAATGCAGATCAATAACTCGTTTCACACTTCGTTAGATTTTATTTATTTATTCATTTACTGTTTATTTTCCCAGGTGTAAGATCCCCGGCTATGACAATGATACATGGACTGTCCAGGGAGACTATCATTCCAGCCTCATCAACACCACAATTCCCGCCTCGGACGACTCATTCTTTAAATACGACAGGTGTCACATTTACACACAAACCGGAACCGGAAACACGTCATCGGTATCAATGGAAAAATGTTCGAGTTGGGTATATGACCATGATACCTTTGATGAGACCATAGTAACACAGGTGATTTATATTCTTTAATTGTCCATATTTAATTTTTTATTAATGATCCATGTATAAAATATCAAAATTAAACTTCCCATATTTCTTTTCGGACTAATTTACGTACAACATGAACGTGGTACCCGCGTTACTATTGTTTCTATTGATAATTTAATGACGCTAAAAGATGATACCGCGCGTTAAAGTCATTTCAGCGGGAAGATTACAAAAAGTTACGTCCCACACCACTGGAGATACTAGTCCAATCTCTCCCAGGGTGCAAAGCGGTCCCCACAATTTCACCTCTGTAAACGGCCCAGCGAATTTTCAAGATTTTTGAAAAACGTATTTCGGAAACATACTACATTCTTTAATACATATTGTAAGTTTCCTTTTGTATCCTTTCCTATAAACGACTGTCAGTTCTGACATAATACAGTTTGATCATTCAATATCAAACCAAACAATAATGGATTCTTTTGCGGATACACTATAGATTTACTTGTAAGTAAATAGTCACTCGAGGTCAACAGACGGTTAGTTCGTGAGCGTTGACGGAGAGGTGAATGTGCAATCAATCCCAGGGTTCATTGTGGTTTCCAGATTCATTGAAATTGTGGGTACTGCTATGAACCCTGGGAGATATTGATGCATAAACATCTTTGGGTATTATGTGATAGATGAATGACATGTAGTCTCAACGCTATCACTTTCTTTCATATCTGAATATTTTTCTCCATTTATAACGCGGGTTACGCAGATTTCTTTAAACCTCAACTACAAAAAAATCTAGTAAAATCTGCATAAAGACGTGACTTCACATACGGAAAATTCACATACATGCTATCCTATACTCGCAGTTTGAGATCAATAAATAGATTGTCTCATTGTTCCGTAAATGAAGGTAATCCAGTAGACTTGTTTACGTGTATACAATTTAATTCTTTTTTTCTTTTAATGTATATGGCCAATTATCTTATCACTAAGTAACCCTTGAGCTCCTTTTCCACTCGTTCCACGAATCAGTGTATTTATACTGCAGTAAGTCAATAAATCGTGCATGTTTACCCTACACTATATATCAAAGAGAGAGAGAGATAAAATGAAGGAGAAGAATTGTTTTAAATCTCTTTTTTTATTTTTTAAACTTTTAATGTAGTGAATAGCAGTTTATCTAGCGAGAAGTGAAATGGAGAGAGAGGGTGGATAAAAATAAATTTGAAAGAGAGAGGAGGAATAACATTAACAATAATTCTTCAATGTTAATAGTCATGAGTATTTGCTATCAGATTGTTAAACTGGATACAAGACCCTAGTACATGTATGTGTTACGGGGCAAAGTGCAAATGGTAATACACACCTTTTAGTCTTTTGTAAGGTGCGGGCATGGTATCACCTACCTGAGGATATGCTAAGCAATGTATTCATTGTTTAACAATAAATCTAACGATGTTATCACTGACAGTGAAGTAATTTGAAATAATCTTGACATGCTCTATATTACAATCTTCCAAAATCTATCTGTGGTAACGACCGCATTGATCTTAATGGCCATGTAAAGCATTTTGGTTAAAATTAAACTATGGGGTATAGGTAATTTTATAACTCAATCTATTAATATGCTGGCAGTGGAAGGGTAATACGACCTTACAACACAATACTCAGTAAATAGGGTTATATCTACACAAATTATAGTGGGAATGTTTTTCAATATTGCATCATTCGACTTTGGACATCTTAATGCTTTCCTTCCCAATATCTGCAGTTTAACTTTTGGGTTTTATTTCGTTTTGTTTTCTAGAATAATGTCCAACCTCAGTCTTTGATGAGAGATTAGAAATATTTATCTGATTAGGGGAACCCAGACATTAAGCGACAACAATCAAAATGTCAGTTGTTGACAAGTATTTATTTCAATCTGCCACCATCACTGGTCCGTCAAATATGCATGGAAACTTATGACGTCATCAACAACGTTAACGACGCATATAATGGCGATATTATGTAATTCATTAGTTCTGAGGATTGTATTCTAAAAGTCAACCATGAAAAACCTTCAAATTGCAAGACTTATTGGTATAACTCCGTTTCTTTAGACAGTAATTCAACTAAAATAAAATAAAATATTAGCATGGTCAGGAGGTGTGCAAGCTACGTGCACGCACCCTTATTGTTCGAAAACGTTAACTAACATGACCAGCATTTTATGGCTTCTGATTGGTCAAAATTTGAATATTGCCTGATTCTAGTGAATTGCGTGTTAGGGGAACGCCATTGTTGCAATGGTATTGAAATAAAGAATTCTTATTGGTCAAAAATCACATATTGTCTGATTTCAACGAAATTAAGCATGTTGAGATTTGACGAATACAATTGCACCGTTCTGTTTGGTCAAAATTCAGATTGCAGCCGATTTTAGAATACTGGTATACATGGATTAGGGAAGCCGAACACAATGATAAACTGCAGGAAATGCAATTAACACTTGTTTGCTATATAAAGTAATGATATCCTTTACAGGGGGACCTTGTGTGTTCAGACGAAATGAAGCCGGCGCATGCTCAGATGGTATATTACTGTGGTGTCCTGGTGGGCGATCTGTTTTTTGGCATGTTATCAGATAGGTTTGTGTTTTCAAAATTTTCTGTCTTTCTTCCAAAACATTCGTTTTAAGTCGACATTTTGAAACCGATTTTATTTTACTTTACTTAAAATCTTACATTGGCTTAAGTTTTATGTTAATACTATCTTTTCCTATTCAGTATTGGTAGAAGAAGGACGATATTGATTTGTTCAATAATTCTGCTGATTTCATCCGTATCGACTGCCTTCGCCCCGGAATTCTACAGTTTAACTGTCCTGGAATTCCTGGTGGGCGCATCCAACCATGGCCTCTTTATCCTCGTCTGTGTTATGGGTGAGATAACACAATCAACATTACGCCATTACAGAGTTCAAAATCAATAAAATCTTGTTATTGCTTAGCGTCGTATTATGACATTTCCCAATATAATTAATTAATTAGAAAGAAACATTTTCAAATATATTAAATGAAAATAACTTCATATTACAATTTTAAGAAAATGATGTTTTCGAAGACAAATTGCGTTTGTAAAACTGCTAATGTATCGGAGCTTATCAGGTTTTAGTGCTCTAACGTAGATGTATACATTTGTATGGGGACACAATAGTTTCAGATTTAGTCCTTCTAAAAGCTGAAAATTAAATTTTAAAAGGATACATTCGAGATTAAAAAAAATGATAAAGTTTGTTTTGTAATTCGTTTCTGAGATAATCCCTTGCGTTTCTAAGGACGGGCAATCGCCATTTTGTTTTAACTCAGCTTGGATACAACACCGGGTACCGACCCCTATATAAAGCGCGTGAACCACACACACACGTGCAATCAGTCGAACGCTTGCTGTTCAAGGTGTAACAACTAACACCTGGCCGGCTCTAGATCTACTGTATAATATACCAAAGACGTATTTACGTGTAACGCGAGGCCGTGCCATAAATTGTTAGTACGTTCAATGTTTTCTCAAATAAAGTTTCAAAGAACCATATATAGATCTATACAGTTGAATAAAAAGTATTGAATTAATTCATACCATCTTTCCACGTGCGAGATCGATTTTGATTATTACATAAAAGAACGCGGAAATTCTAATTGCAGATAATATTGTCAAACTAAAAAATAAACACTGAACTCACCTGACAAGGTTTCATTAAGTAAAATTGTCAGCTAGATCCCAAAATATGTCAATTACGAGCTAATAAAACACTACAATATACACTAGATATTACACGTATAAGAACACTTGTGTCTTCGGTAGTTAATATATGGAAGAGAACGTCACTTGTTCGGTACAAGTGGTCACATGCACGTGACCAGTCGAGTACATCGGGTACGACAGTATACATGTACGTGGATATAAGTGGACGAATTATTAGTAGGATTTATATTCATTTGTGTGGAAAATTCATTTTGTGAAACATCTAAATGACAGCTTCGAGGAGTTGACATAAACCCAGTCCTACACAGATTTACAGGTAAAGGCTTTGTTTAACTGCTAGATGTATATGTTCATGACTGAGCGCACGTGTGTCGATTCACGCGCTTTATATAGGGGTCGGTACCCGGTGTTGTATTCAAGCAGAGATTAAACAAAATGGCGATTGCACGTCCTTAGAAACCCAAGTGGTTGTTTCAGAAACGAATTTTGTATTGTGTACGGAAGATTTATATTATATTTACTTGAATGTTGATTTCACGTACTAATCTGTTGTTTTTTCCACAGGGATTGAGCTGACAGGTCCTAGAAAGCGGATGTGGGCTGGAGTACTGATCCACTTCTTCTTTCCTATTGGACTTATGTATCTAACCGGGGCAGGGTTTATCCTGAGGAACTGGAAGACCATACAGCTAGTGGTGGCTGTTCCGTGTGCAGTACACATTTGTTTGTACTGGTAAGTCTACACGTGGCCTAGATAAACACATATATACGTAGCAATGTGTATGCTTTATACATGATTAACACACAATTAAGGCGCGCGTATCAACATTGCAGTAGTTGAATTACTTTTCCTGACATTCCAATCGGATTACATTGACCTTTGTTATTATGATAGAAAGAAATCTTCCGATTGGATAATGTTCTGTTGAGTATGGGATCCTGTTATTTAATTTGATATCCAATTTGCAATCAGATAAAATTGAAATAAAATTTTAACGTATTTAAATATCAAAATTTGAATTTTCAGATATTTTTCTGCAATGGAATACTTTATTTTGTTGAATGCAATCCCCATGCTTCTTTTCATTTCAGAATATTTCATTGGCAGGATTATGATAAAGAAAATGTAAATTTGGCAATATGCTACATGCCAATACATGTCTTCTCTCTCCCGAGTCCTTGATTTGTCACCAGATTTCACTGCTGCAATTGTTGTGGCTCGTTTGTACTTATGTTCTGGGTTAATTCAAAACACTTGATTAATCAGCAGCATAATGAATCAGTATGATATCGTCCAGGTCAACATGTACAAAAAATATTTATATAACCAAAATAAAGTTATAAACCCTGCCTTGCTCCCAATTTATAGGATATCAGATTGATATGTTGATTATTTTATTGATCAATTGCAATTTCATGAAGTTCAATTGTATCATTTCAGGAAAAATCCATTAAAAGGTAAAATATATTCGCGTAAAATATCAAAATAAAATAACTTCATAAAGATGTGAAAGATTTTATTTATATTAAAATGACATTCACCAAAACATCACATTTTCTAGCGTAGATAGATAATATGAAATCTTATGTTTAATTCTGAATTACGAAATACCAAAAAGAAGGTTAAAATAGAGGAAATCAGATAAAAATAAAAACCAAACAAATTATAAAATGTGTAAGTTAATACTTCAAAAGAGAAATAAAATTAACGTTTTTGTCGGTATTAGGTAAAAATTCGATGGAGATCAGTTTACGCATTTTGTCAAATGTTTTGAATTAAATTCAAATAATCTGCTTAGAGTTTGTATTGGATCGAGTCTGAAGGTTACTGAATACACCAAATTGCAATTCATTTTTTTATTACAATGCAAACATTTTATTCTAAATTGATTTGTTTACAAATACCAAAAACGGTATTCCATACCATTATCACAATTCACTAACTTTCAGATTATTTTTTTTTCATATTAAATGTATCATTTTAAACTCATAGAATGTTTTGAAAAAATATTGAAAATATATTGAATAAAATTTAAATTAGAAAATTGGAAATACTCTTTTGGTGTAAAAAATATTACAAAAATATTTAAGTACCTGCTTGTGAAAAAAACTAAAACAGAAACAAATCAGATTATTTACTAATGTAACAAAACTAAAGACTTCTATGGGTTTAGACTGTAATAAAGCAATGTTGTCCAAAAGATAATTCCCGAACCAATTTTATTTTTCAAAAGGTCATTATTTTCAGACGGTAGATAGTTGAGGGTTATTCAATGATTATCTTCTTAAATCTTGGCGATGTGTGTCTATGAATTGAGCTGAAATATTTCCGGACGCTGGGCAAGTTCTCCGGGAGAGCTACCCACGCTCAGGTGGATTTAGCTAATTACCATCAGGTAACGATAACCACAAGGTAATTGGTTTACAGGTAAGATAAGTTATAACGCAACAGGTACTGCTCGTTGGTAAGTATCATTTTGTACTGAGTAGACACCACAACCAGTGCTATTGTTTCGGTAATAACTGAAGTTATCATTTCCTATTACAACGACTGCATATTAATACCGATTTAAATGGCCTTCATATCTAAAGAAGGTGGAGGTGAATGTAATATTCTTTTTACACAACCAGTGAGTGTTTCAAGTGTTACATTTCGATGACTTGTACGATGTTTACACTGGCACTTGATATTTCGATGACTAGAACGATGTTTACACTGTCACGTGACATTTTGATGACTAGAACGATGTTTACACTGTCACGTGACATTTCGATGACTAGAACGATGTTTACACTTCCACTTGACATTTCGATGACTAGTACGATGTTTACACTGCCACTTTCATCAGGCAAATGACCAGGCAGCGTAAGTATAGAAATGTGTACGAGTTGACTTCGAAAGAAAAGTCGTTGTCAATTTCGGCACCGTCGCATAATACCCGGTCATACCTACGTGTGGTGATCTATGTGGCTACACGTCACGATTTAATATTGGCCATATGTATCCAGATATTTCTTTATCTGACGATTTAAGATATTCCTTTCCCTTTTATATTGGAGTTTTCCCGATCGATCACATGGTTTTCCTTCTCTGTGACATAGTATGTAAGATAGTAATTTGTTGATCTGGTACTCCGACTGCGTCCTTTCTTGACTGGGATTCCGCATCTTTCCAGTTTTCATTCAGGCGGACCCCAAAACGTCCTCTTCTTTCTCCCATATAGTGATGTCCGGAATATGGAAAATCTCCCTGTTTTCGAGTCGAAATCATAATAAACCATAGTGTAGACACATTTTTTGAGATAAAAATAGGTTTCTAGCCGATTTTGAGTTTTTCTGTATATATAATGCATCGCTGATTTTGCATCCAATGTTGTAGAAGCATTAGGCGATATATTTACATCAGGTGTTTTATCCTAATGATGTTCTAGGATGCTGCGGGTTGTGGGCGTTTTCAATGCTGTTGTTAAGCCGTGGCCACGGATTTTCCTCTCAATGCCTTAGTTGATATACCTGTGATGTTGACACTGTTTTTCATTGCCATAGTTATGTGGTTCTGCTTTTCAGGTTTGTCCTGCTATTCTTTGACTGATTACACAACTAATGAGAAAAGTGCGCACTTTCTTATGGAATGGATGGTGCGAATTGAAGTTTCTTCTGTAAGGGCCTTATATATATACACCAATACTCTACGGTATTCGCCTACTTCTTCCCTAAAAGGTGTTAAGGAAGGGTATGGTGTCGTAGGTTTCTTCTTCAGACTGGCATCGATGGTGTTAATAGGGGCAGTCAGCTTCTCTTGTAACCTTTCTTGATCCATGAACAGATTTGTCACAATAGGTGATGGCATATGAATCATTCACTGGTTGCATAACAAATACCATTGCATGAACCATAATTTTCCGATATGAACAAAATGTTTGGAAAAAGAAAAAAAATGAGGTCATACATTGATTAAACTTTTACCATATAGGGGTTCTGGTGTGAAGTCTTTTCATCTAGGATATGTGTTAATGTGACTTTTGTTTCAGATAGCCTTTGTAAAATATCGTTAATTAACCAACGCACCTGCTTCCCACACCATTTCATCAGTTTAACTAGACTTTCTCTAAAAAGCAAAACATGGAATGTATACTAATATAATTCATTCAGTTTAAAATCCTCTATCTTAAATGCTATTATGTTGATAGTCAAAATATGGCCACGGGAATTGGTTATTTTGCAATATTATGAAACAATGTATATTTAAAATAAGTTTTATCATATCAATATTCGTTTAATCTGATTCAGCATTGTTTTTCAGTAAGACGATCATTTGGACATTTCAACGTATAGGAATTAAATGCATACTATTTTTAATCCTTTTGGTCAGTAAAATTGAGAAACGCAAAACATTTTCTGCAACGGCATTAACTCTTAACGATTAATAATCCACTAGGATATACAAGTGTTTTAAAACCATTATAGTCATTACAAAGCCGTCATTACGTTGACGTAAAACATAAACAAAAGTGCGTCATAATCATTGAAACAAATGTAATTATCTAAACACATAAACAGACATGGACATACTAAAATTGTACACAATCTACTGGTACAGATCATGTTGTATATGTACTTTTGGTCATTGAGGTAGGATTTCCTCTTTCATTTTGAAATTAGATGTGCTTTTGTTCCGGGCAATAATCCAAAAATGAAAAACATTAAAGCACATAAATTAATGTCACTTCATTATGCTTACACAAATTACAAAAATCTTTTGTTAATTAATTAAAAATAAAAACGAAACCTAAAGATAAATAACATATTTAGCTGTGAAAATTCAAACCTCTCCTACATGGGAGGCCGTCCTTACATAACCCAAGCTATTGATAGCACAATAATCTAATTAATCTGTTCGGAAATTTGCATTAAATTATATTAAACAACATGTCACAATGTGTTAATTTGAAAGCGCGTGAATGTTAGATGTTTCTTTACGAACACACAAATCATTTAAAATCTTTATTTCACAATATTTGTCTTTACTTCATTCGCCCCGACACCTATACGCTTGTATGGATATTGTATTTGTTCAGGGAACTAATACCTTCGTATATGTAAATTAGTTTAACAAATAGTGTGTTAACATTATATGCCTTGATATTATAGATAATGTATCATTTTATGCCATAAAACACAAACTGGAGGCCCATAAAGTTGAATTGGTTATCGTTCTTTGCCTTGTAGGGTAATACCGGAATCTCCGAGATGGCTTATCAGTCAGGGACGTTACAAAGATGCGGAGACTATACTGAGGAAAGTTGCGGCAAGAAACAGGAAACCCTATCCCGAGAAAATTGATCTGAGCCGGGTGGAAAAAGTGAAACCGGGACGAGTCTGGCAGCTGTTTACATCAAAGACTTTAGCCTGGAGAACATGTATCATATTTCTGAATTGGTAAACCATCTCCTTTCATTTTTAGCATCAATTCAATAGAATATATTCTGTTATCACATATTACATTAATTATCTGCCTTTGCGGGTAGGTTCTGATCGTGACGTCATGGGTTTGCGAGTATAACGTCATACTTTTCGGAGAAAAAGACGTGAATTGCGCCCACAAAATAAATACGTCACAATGGATACTTAACCACAAAAGAGCTAACTCTGTAATACATGTAATTATACCCGGAACTCTCATAAATAAGGTATATTAATAGTGCCATATTTCTGTCACGATGACAGACAATTTTCATCATAGTATTGGTATTTTGACTTTGTTTTGTTTATATTCACCAGTATTATTAAACAAGTTTTATTAAATCGAAATTCTTTATTTCTAGGTTTTCAGTTTCGCAAATATTCTTTGGGAATACTATACATATGAGCAATCTTGGTGGGAACTTTTACCTAAAGTTTCTCCTGCTGGCGGTAGTAGAGTTGCCTGCAATCGCAGTCACAATAGGACTATTATCCAAATTTGGACGTAAAACTGTTCAAGCTTTCTTCATGATACTGAGCGGAGGATCGAACCTACTGACTATCTTTACTGTTCTGCTAGGAGGCGAAGGTATCAATTAATAAGGTTTTACTTCATCAAATCATTCATAAAATACTGAAATTCCACAATCAGATAGCAATATTATAATCTAAATTCTGTAATGTGTACATATAATTCAGAAAGTTTTATCTCACTTTTTGTCCAGCATGTACATCTACATCATGTGCACATTATTTTACTAATAGTCATTTTTTTTACTACCAATACGACTGCATGTACTTCTTTTTTATTACATTTTCGCAGAGAAAATATAAGGTTTTATAGTGACTTTAAATATTTTCTCTCGCTTTTGACCAATCGGAATGCAACATTGACAGGGAAAATATCATTTTTGTTTGTTACATCATTAGTTTGTGCACAAACCCACCATTATTATCCTCTATATCTCGTCATCCTCGTCCTCCTCTTCCTCCTCGTCCTCCTCCTCCATATTCTCGTCCTCCTCCCCTCCTCCTTCTTTTCCTTCCCTTTTCCCTTCCTCCTCCTCCCTCCTCCTCTCCCTCCTCCCCCTCCTCCTCCACCATCTCCTCCTTTTCCCCCTCCTCCTCTTTCTTCTCCTGTTCCCTTCCTACTCCTCCCTCCTCCTCCCTCCTTTTCCTCCTCCTCGTCCTCGTCCTCGTCCTCCTCCTCCTCCATCTACTCCTCCCCTCTTCCTTCTCTTCCTTCTCCTTTCCCTTCCTCCTCCTCCCTCCTCCTCCCTCCTCCTCCTTTGTCTCCTCCTCCTTCTCTTCATTCACCTGTTCCCTTCCTCCTCCTTCCTCCTTCTCCTTTTCCTACTCCTCTTCGTCCTCTTCTTCCTCCTCCTAGGTCTCCTCCTCCTTCTCTTCCTTCTCCTGTTCCTTTCCTCCTCCTCCCTCCATCTCCTTTTTACTCCTTCTCCTCCTCCTCCATCTCGTTCTCCTCCTTCTCCTCTTTCTTCTCCTCGTCCTCCTCCTCCTCATTCTCCTCTTCCTTCTCTTCTTCTTCTACTTCTACTTGTAATGCAACACTATTGTTACTATTACTTTCGTCTTATTCTGTTTCTACTACTACTTCCACTTCACTTCTACTACTACTACCATTATTACTACACCACTTCAAACTTTGTCCTCTTCTCTGTTTACGTTTTCTACTCCTCCTACAAAATTGTATTATCTTTCAGATTTCGAGGCGTTTACAATCGCTCTATGCTGTATAGGTAAGTTAGGATCCACTGGAGCGTTCGTTGTCATTTACATCTTCTCCAGTGAGCTGTTCCCGACAGTGGTACGTACAGGAGGGATGGGTGCCAGCTCATGTGTAGCACGAATAGGTGGAATGTCAGCTCCATATATAGCTAAACTGGTATGTAATGGTCAACACAGACAGCAGATACAAATGCAGTCATGTTATGATATTACGAATTGTCCTCGGTATTTCAGGGGTTACTATCACTGTCGTTATATCCACCACTATATAACGTATCAAATCTGAAGACTCTCTGTGGGAAACAGATGTAACATGTAGTTTGGTACTTTGATATTTATTAAAAGAATCGAATAATGGTACACTGTGGTTGACTGTGTGGCTTTTGAAGTTGGACGTAGCTCTCTCTGTAGTCTTCAAAGGAAATCATTGCAGGCATGTGCTTGGTTCAGATTGTTTCTCCTGAACTGCCTTCCGTATTGCTGTGACATACATGTATAGCCCAGAGGTGGATATGATGACAGTGTTTATAACCTCTGTAGCATTGCAGATAATTTGTAACATTATATCGGTAGGTGTATACTGTTTCCCCGCGTGTAGTTAGTATTGAGATTCAATTTAATTGTAAATACCATAGCATCACTTGTCCATCACCAGAGTCTTTCACAACAATTTTGACTTGAGACTCTTATTCATGAGCAAAATTGATAGTGGTAAAACATTTCTGATTATTTCCTGACATGATATGTATCGCAAAATTGTAGTAATTATGTTCACATATTAGTAGGCGACGCAAAACAGTTTTAAGATATCGGAGTTATCTCCCTTAGCATTATTGATCAAGTTTAAGTTTTCTAAGTTTTGCTACTCAAAATTATGCATGGGTAGTATCTGACATGACTGGAATATCAGTTTGAATGGAATCATTCTATTATTGTCTATAGTATACCCAGCTTTTTGTACTCTAGTAATACCAATACTTTTACAAAGTTAAGTTTATCATTTGCTTAATTGTTGCACTATCAAACGCACTGCAAAATATTTGGAATAGCTTGTGCTCACATATTTCATGTAATACAACACATATCTTTAAAACAATAAATAACATAGGAATTCAATAATGAGTGTGAGAATATTCTAATCCTCAGGGCACGTTGGTAGGCAGCCATTACGGACAGGCGCTCCCTCTGGTGATTTTCGGCTGTGTCAGTGTGACAGCTGGCATTTTCACGTTGTTTTTGCCGGAGACTGTCAACAAACGATTACCAGACACAATAGATGAAGGGGCAAGATTTGGAACGTATGTATATATCTTCTTATATTTTTTCAACAGTAAGTATGTAAATTGTTTAAGACCTTTCGTCATTCTATGAAGGCGTCATTTTTGAGTTTTTTTTCTTGTTATTGCTTTTAAACTGATTACTAGTAAACAACAACTGTCTGTAATTCATTGACAAAAGAACAGTGATATAATGAATGGTAGACTAGAAATGTTGGCCTTCATATCTCTTTTATAAGGATTTTAACATATTTTAATCATAATTATATAAGATCTATTTTAAGAGAGTAAATTGTTATTTTTCAGATCACGGGAAGATTTGAACGTTTGCGTATCTGCTGTTGACTTCTCTGATGATTCGGAGGAGACTAAATTCCCTCCCCCAGAGGACTAAACACTTCTTTGATGGGATGATGAAAGGTGCTAACAGTCATTCACAGCAACACCTTCGATTAGAATTGGTTCCAAATTGATGTGTTCCATGATCTTTTTCCTACGAAATTTGGACATGATATTCGACATGAATATTAGTTAGAATATTTTTCGTATATATGATGTATGTTACTCAGATTCATCTTCACTTGGTAGCTTGATCGAAAAACTGTGTACGTTACGTTCTCTTTCAAGTTTGACGTTATGCCAAAATACACCGGAATATTCAATGAATGACTACCCGTAAGAATGTACTTCTCTGTGTAAAAGTGTTAATGAGCTAATTAATTCTATATCGGCCCTGTTAACAGTTAGGCCGATGTATGTGACAAACGACCAGTATAACAGAACTTGCACATTATTGTTTTGCGCATACAGAAAAGGTGCATTCACTGTGATTTGAAATATAAGGGCATTCAGATTATTTTTGACTATTAAGTTTAAAACAAAATTAACGTATATCGTCAGTACAATGTATGAGAACATTTTTTTCAAAGCATTGCGAATAGAGATTCGAGAAATTAGAAGTAGTTTATGTGCATTATTCGGAATATATATAAAACATTGGTTTTGTACTAGAATATGATCTGCCTAGTGATTTTAGTAATCATTCCTGTTTCTAATTAACCATTTCAATTTCTAAGAAGAAGTACATCACCACAAAAATCAGACCATCTATCAATGAATGAAACTGAATTATACGCGATGTTGTGAACAGATCAATGGAAGAAACTTGATTTGATCGACTAAATCGATTATCTGATTTATATAAATGGTTGTCTAACACAAAAACGTATTTCTTTTCATGTTAAGATAACACTGTTATCTTCATCACAAGTAAATGACCAGTGTGGCGTGTTTACAATGAGGAGGTATGTTTGTACGAGATGGTCCATCGGCGCATCCGCAAAGAAAAGAATCTCCTGAAGGCGCAGGGATGTCTTCAGTGATTTTAATGAAAAAGGGAAATAATATCGATAGTATAATGTTATATTCCGAAGTTAATCCTTGTGGCTTTGTAATGAAAGAAAGTCATGCATGGTAACCCGTGAATACATATAAGCATTATGTCATGTCTTTCACAACGCGGTAATAACTCTAAATAAACACTTAAAGAACAATTTGATGTTACTGATTCGTTTTGATGTAATTAGCATTATGCTTTTGTTTGCTATCTTATGCGTAATCAATCAGAAACTTGAGACCATTAAGACATTCTTAATGCCAAATACGCATTTCCAATGCTAAACCTCATATGGTATATCGTTTTTTTTTTTTTTTTTTTTTTGGGGGGGGGTTTTTTTTTTTGTTTTTTATTATTCGAGTTTTTAGTTAAAGATGATCCACCGCCGACTGAGCATAAATGATAATTTAAACAATGATCGGTGTTTAATCGTGTATATATATATATATATATATCTTAATTACACAAAAAATTATTTTAGATATTTAGTTTGCTTTCGATGCATGCGCAATCAGTACTGCATTCCATATAGAACATAGCGCCACAGAATTTTTTTGGGATGCAATTTATCATTTTTAACATTTTTGTATTGAAGTAAAAATTAGAAGCTCAAATGTGTCAATGTAAGTTCTGTAACTGATGAAAAAAACTAAATCTTCATAGCATTCCATTTTCCTTACACATCATTGTATATAACCAAGAATACATGAAGAAAAATCCTATATTCATATCTAGAATATTTTATTTTCATATTTCAGCATTTATAACCAGCAAAACGTATCATAAACCCCGGAATGGAAATACTTCCGTGAAAAACGTTTTCTATAAGCTCTTCATTGTTCATTTTATGTGAGAGTTGATGAAATTGTCCTTAGGGGGTTTCCAATGTAAATCTTGGTGAACAAAAAATAATCGTTGAAGCTTAAGTCGTAAAACCGCATAAAAAGCGCAAACATAGGCTTGGTTTATCTTACCTAATATCATATTAAAAAAGATATCAAATATTAAAGACGTTTTTATATTCAAAGTCTGAAAGTGTCGTCGTACGTCAATGGCGAACGATTTATTGTCAACGGTGATTTATGTACTTAATAATAACTTAGGTGCTTAATAATGCGTAATGCATAACTTTGAAATGGTAATTTGCTTATTTTTGTTAAAAAAAATTGTTCTCTTACTGTATTAGTTTAAAGGGAAAATGTAAAGTACAAGTCAGATCAGAAGTTTTTTTTTCTTTCTAAATTTTTTTTCAGTTAAAAGCAATTACAGATAAATAAATATACAATCCTATTCAACATTCTTGCCTTATTTAATTTTCTCATAACTATATAATTAAATTATTTTGCTTAAACATTACATTGATACGGCAGTACAGAGGTGACACGAAAACAAAACTTTTTTAATGTAGGACAAAATTAATTAAATTTTTGTAGTGTGATTTTTTTTCTTTTACGTGCATAAGTATACGCAATACTTAAGAAATAAACAAAACAATGATCTCAGCTAATGATGCATTTCATCAGAATCGCAGCTGGCAGCTAAGCCATTTAATCCATGAAAAAAATCAAAGTAAGTAATAAATGCAAGTTATGTTGTCAATATCAGTATCTTTCATACATTTGCACATGAAATGATACAAACGCAAATGTCAAGCAATTAATGCGCAAAATCATACCTGGTATATCACATTACAAAAGATCCCTTGCAGTATATGAACGAGCTGTTTAGTAAGTATTGTCATTAAACGGAAAACAACATACACTTTCAAATAAGAAGGTTTATTCCATATAGAATTACATATACATCTTCTGCAGATATTCTCTTTAACCTTTCCGAAACGAGTTTTAATTTTTAAAATAGGAATGTAAAACAAGATCGATAATTTTGTAGAGTCGTAAAAGTTATTAACTTACCGTTACTTACCGTTAAACTACACATATCATCACCTTCTGAACAATTATATGAAGATAAATAAAACGTTAATTTTCATAACGCGGGTCGTCTTATGTTTCCCGCCGTCGTCCTAAATACCGCGTGGTAGTTGACTACCACTGCGCCGGCGTAATGACTCTCCACAGTTAT
The DNA here is from genome assembly GCF_041381155.1 of Argopecten irradians. Lineage (NCBI taxonomy): Eukaryota > Metazoa > Mollusca > Bivalvia > Pectinida > Pectinidae > Argopecten > Argopecten irradians. Next base: position 30,120,389 of record NC_091142.1, on the reverse strand, counting down.
CATATATTACGCAGGAAATCTTGCATATGTATGATGTTGTTACCTCAACTTAGGCCATCGGTATACATTTTCTGATGTTAGGAATATTTTTAAGAAACCTTTTAATTTGCCCCGGAAAGGTATTTGGCCTTTAAGTATGTTCATGTATTCAGTTCGTGCCTCATTCAATGTCACCGCATATTTTCACCTTTATAAATGAAAAATAAAATTGTTTATCGGTGTGTTCATGATTAGAAACCTTTCATTGGTTTATGAAAAAAAGTTTACAAAACGCTATACAAGAGTGCTAATATGACAATACCATTTATGGGGTTTAAAAATCTTAAAACACATTGCGATTTTCTTATATGTAAGATGGCTACCATGGAGCCCGTAGTAAAATTCGAACTGCACTGAAACAAGGACTACAGTGTAAAGACGCTATTTCATTATTCAGTTCACTATTCACATCACTTATAATTGCATGTAACATATTTTATCCTTATCCACTCATAATTTTCCTTACATGTCAAACATAGACTCCCCCTCCTCCCGTTATGGGGAAGATTGGATTAATTAAAACACCTAGAGGTCCTTTTTGCAATGGACGTTTGTAGCATTTGATATCAAATAAACAGACAGAAAAGATATGAGGGCATCTGACTAGTGTGTCATTCAATGTTCTTCCTTTAAGCATTGATGTCACTATTTTTCAATTTCATCTTGGTATATAAGAAATTTTGTTTATAAACTGTGTGAATCCGCATATCGGATTCTCACAAAAATTTACAAACAGAATTTATATCATAACCTGATGAAATTTATAAAAATAGTGACATCAATGGTTATAATGAATTTTCCAGACTACTTGGTGAAATAATAAAAAAAAAAAACATTTACACGTACAATTCCATTGATTTTTCCGAATCAATACGCAACGTCAATGTTTCTAATGTGACGTTACGATTACGTTGGGTTTTCGCACTATTCTCGGATTTTTTATTTCATTGTGGTATAATTAATTTTTCGTTGTTTTCATACCAAATCTTGCTTTCTGATTGGCCAATATTTTTTTGCATACCACTATGAAAAAAAAATCCGAGAATGGCGCGAAACCCCGACGTTATCGTATTGATTCGGAAAAAAGAATCCCTTGAAAAACCACTATAATGTTACTGATTATGAGTATTGATGTCACTATTTTTTTAATTTTATCGGGATATGGAAAAAAAATTGCAAACTTTTTTTTTCATACCCCGATGAAATTAAAGTTAATGCTTAAATGAAAAAAAAAATCGGCAAATAAGAAAGCCAGATTTAGTATGATTATGGAACACTAAAGCTGTCTCATATGGTTCAAACATACTATATGAATTTCTGTTTTCATTATATCATTGAAGCATAACATGTAATGTCGCTTTTTTATTACATGTATTATTGTTATTTTGTCGAGGCATGGAAAAAATGTTTCCAAACTGTGTGAATCTGCGTAGCGGATTCTCACAAAAGTTCGCAAACAAAATTATTACCACAACCCGAGTCTAGGATGCCCTTAAAACTTGAAAATAAGCCGATTTTAAAAATAAGCCGTACTCGAAAAAAAGCCTGTAAATAACTAACGTGAAAACAAACTTGAAAATAAAATAAGCCTAATTGAAGAATAAGCCATTTCTGGAAGCATGATTGTTTCAAACAACTGGCGAAAATGGCATAGTTGAATTCTATAAATGACGACCTTGGTTTCTTGACAATATAAGTTTATCGATAATCATTTAGATGCATTTGTTAAACCCCATTATTTTTCTGCTTCTTTTGTCTACCAGCTGTCTATAGTTGTGTAGGAATTATAGCTATAAAGAGCCATTAATTGATATACATATGCATTAGGGAAATAAAAAATGTACATACTGTATCCATTCTTATACATTGTACATGTATTTATGGTATAAATACAGTAGATCTTGTTAATATTAGGTATTACAACTTACTAAGCTAATTTCTAAACACCTCCCAATTCTCTAATTTAATCTGCGTAAAAATGTAAACACATGTCATAAAATGGCATTTAATCCCTTAAACAATAGATTGACCAGCGTAAAAATGTAAACAACCAAATGTTAACATGTCGTCATAAAATGGCATTTAATCCCCTAAACAATAGATTGACCAGCGTAAAAATGTAAACAACCAAAGGTTAACATGCCGTCATAAAATGGCATTTAATCCCCTAAACAATAGATTGACCAACTCTAGATCACTACCTACTGTCTTGATGTGGTCAATGTATCACATCTTCGCGTCTGATCGCACTGTATTATATACCGCGATCGATTTGCTTCATTAACTCACCTGTTCTGTTAAAATTGACTGCCAGGTATGGGATATTCCGTTTTAATTCCAACTCAGATACGATATTTGAAAAAAAAACCTCACAAAATTTTTTTTATAGACAACAAATTAATTTTAAAAAATAAGAGATGAAACTTAAACACAGAAAATGCCATTGGTTTGTTTTCACAGTGATATGCAAAAAAGTATTGACCAATCAGAAGCACGATTCGGTATGAAAACAATGAAAAATTAATTATATGGTTTTATAATTATATGATTTGATCTTATCATTTGATGGTCTCATTTATCAATATGCGATTTTATTTGATCAATACAGTAAATATATATATCATTTGCTTCTACCATTTTTTGTTTCCATTCGTCATGATGATATGTTTTTATCATTATATCAATTTATATTTTTGATAGATATCGGTCATTGATAATTATGTACATATTTTTTTTCGCATTTGCGCTAAAGAAAGTATGTTTATAGTTTGTCTCAAATCATTAATAAATTATAAATACAAAAATGTTGTTTCTAAAAATAGAATCTTAATTTTTGTCCAAAGCTCAGTTTTCAGAAAATACCAAATTTTGTCAAGCGATAGACTTTTAAGCCTTTACACTACATAAGGCGAAACAATAGTTTCGTATGTTTGTTTGAAAGTATATATATATAAGCAATCCTCGGACAGCAGGACATCTCCGGTAATCATATATGATACGTGAAGAAAGTACGGACAGATAGTTACTAAAAAATCTTCTCTCCATCTTTCGCTATTCCTTCCTTCTCCCTAACATTCTCGAACTTTAGATCCAGTTCCTTCTCAAAAACAAAAACAAAACAAAACAAAACAAAAATCATCAAATTCCATCTGCTTTGGTAATTAGCAAATTATGTGTGTAGATTGACCTATTAACTGACTACTGTCTCCCCCTCCTCCTCCTTCTCTTTCAGCTCCCCTTCTTCCTATTTCCCATTCTGATTTCCTTCACAAGCTTTTAACTTCTTATTGTACTTACTGAGCATGACTAATTTATCAGCATCAAGGCAAATAATGAATAATTCAATTCAATCACATAATTTCCATTTTATTTACAATTTACAAAATATCCAATGTTAAGACAATTACCAAATGTACTGACAGATCGAAGGTAAACAATAGTTGAGCAATACACAGAATTAACATAAGGAAATTATGTTATGAATATTACCAATACAATACAATACCATACATTACAATACAATACAATATCATTTTATTTAAGTATCTCAAATTCACAGTATAATTAAAATCATCACATAAACTTTAAATAATATTTATGATGTTCAGCCGTATTCGGCTCATGAGACCCTAAAATTAGGAGCGAAAGAAAGATAACTGTTAAATAGCTGACACAAAAGAAAAATAACTGTTAAATTGCTGACACAAAAGAAAGACAACCGTTGAATGGCTAACACAAAAGAAAGATAACTGTTAAATTGCTGACACAAAAGAAAGATAACTGTTAAATGACTGACACAAAAGAAAGATAACTGTTAAATGACTGGCACAAAAGAAAGATAACTGTTAAATGACTGACACAAAAGAAAGATAACTGTTAAATGCTGACACAAAAGAAAGACAACTGGCACAAAAGAAAGATAACTGTTAAATGACTGACACAAAAGAAAGATAACTGTTAAATGCTGACACAAAAGAAAGACAACTGTTGAATGGCTAACACAAAAGAAAGATAACTGTTAAATAGCTGACACAAAAGAAAGATAACTGTTAAATTGCTGACACAAAAGAAAGACAACTGTTGAATTGCTGACACAAAAGAAGAAAGATAACTGTTGAATGGCTAACACAAAGTCCAGGAGTTTCATAGAACATGACAATTTCAAATAAATTAAATCTTTATAATTTTTATGCAAATAACATATAGGATTACAAATAAAGTCTACATTTGTGTACATCTGGCTTCATATTATATTTGTGCAAGATGATGGAGAACACAGCCAATGTAATACAACAAAAAGCTATGATATATTTTAATAGATCATGACTGATTTTTGCCCTCTGAGAAAACATAAAATCTCGGTTTTTAAACGCCATTGTAGTTGTCTGTGTAAAAGAGGAGGGGATGTAATGACTAAATGAGTATACACTATTTCAATGATTTTTTTATTATATAATAATTTAATGTTATATGTTACATTCATCCTTATTTGTTAGACGTGTGTGAGGTTATCTTTTGCATAAACTGGAAGATTCGCACGTCGAATATGATGACGCTATACATGATGGACATACGATGGCCCGTTTGAGCCTGTCAAATTACAATTACCTCTTAAGTAGTTGTACATTTATCAATTGACAAAGTGTACATGACCATTTACCCTTAAGTAGTTGTACAACCGTTTACGGGGGGCGTGGTATCGGAGTTATTGCGAGACTGGTGAATCCCAGTCTTGATCTGTGGTTCAGTTTTGATTAATATTGAAGCGATAACGTGACAAACAATAAAACGCAGACCACGTTCTTGCGTTGTTTTCCTATACATACAATTATAACTGCTGAAGTCATGTTTTCAAGACAACAGGTAAATTTCATTTGTATGTTTAGAAATAAAATTTGAAGACCACATACTACAAACTTAGAACGAATAATTATACCCTGCCTCACTCCATTCCCGGAATGGTTACACCCGGTCCACCCCAACTGCGAACGATGCGTGTATATAAACCCCTACCGCTCTACCGCTGACTTGTATCGATGTATTGAATGAGTGTAGTTATTTATAGACTCCAGTACTGTCGCCAAATCCACAGGTAAACTGGTACTGGATGCTACGCTCGGGCCTCTCATCCAGCTTAACGAAACTGAATGGCTAGTTAGCTTAACCGATCTATATATCATCAACAATGCGTCTGTATCTACTTAAAAACAAAACAAATATTCTTCAAATTGCATAAAAATTCACTTGACTAGTATTTCTTTATTTTAGATATTTTAACAAATCTTCATATTTCTAGTAAAACTGCATATGAAACTCCTTATAGATCTAGCTATGCTCATTACGTAGGGAACCGCCATAACATGTCCCGGCTGCAGGCCGTGTGCAAAAAGTCAAAACACACGTGGGATTTATAAGACGAGTCCTAAACTGTCCTATATTTAGGATTTTCAATAAGTGGTTTGTAATATTATTACAGCAAAACTGACAAGCTAGAAGGTTAGTGGCATTTTAACCGTACTGTTATATATAATTAGCCATCAGCTTGGATCTGGTGCCGTACAGATAGTGAGTTCACTCACGATGTGATTATTGCAAGCCAACGTAAATGCTATCGGAATGCTCTTTAAAGTTTGTTAATGATCTCAAACACACTTAAAACTTATTGTGGCAATATTAAAGTAACTAAATTATAATATTTTCAAATAGTTCTGATAACTATTCATGTGTAATATCTCCAGACATTGACATGTGTACGGATCGAATACGGCGGACTGCCAATGTTTTTGACATGTTCTGCAAGATATATTTCACTGTTTCAGTTACGGTGGCCAATAAAAGAAAACAAACACAGTGCAATTATATTATGTTATTTCTTCTAAATACAACACTTTTTGTGCAAGTTGTCAAGCATTTATTGTGAATGTTTTGCAATGAAATTACCACCTTTATAACACTGAATTTGTGGTTCCCCGGACATCGTTTTCCCCAAAATTTGAATGCGCAAAATATACCGATAGTAGATTTTTTTCAGTATTTAAAGCCATAAGAAAAAATACATGTGCAAAGTACACTGGTGTGTAAGTAACACAAGATTTTACGGTATTTGTAACATTTACGATTGTGTTTGGTATAGCTGATGTAGCCAGAGCGCCCCGCGATTTACCTGTGGATTTGGCGACAGTACTCGAGTCTAAAAATAGCCACGTTGTGTCGGTAGAGTGTTAGCGTTTATCGCTACACGGTACAGAATTTCTCGCTGTGTTACAAATCAATCGATTGACGGTAAGGAACTTCATAATATTTATCATTCGCAGTTGGGGTGGACCGGGTGTAAGTGGACATCGATTACATGACTGGCCTGATAAACGTCTGAGAGATCAAACAGTGAAAAATGGTTGCTTTCTTGTTCCGGTGGGAGATAAAACATCAACCGCCATATTTCTACAGTGGAGGATTTCATTTTATTTTCCGAACGCAAAATCGTACATTTTTTCACTCTCCAGTTTCTGACGTATTACTTAATCAAACACCTCTTAAAATATGGGGATGCATATATTCTAACTTAATATATACTTAAAGCAATTACATATGGAAATGCACATCAGTTCTTATGGTGTGTATATATATATGGCATATATTTCCTTTGTTTCATGTTCTGTGTAAATATCTTGACGGCGTGGAAGAGAGAAGCTTTCAGTTCCACATTCCACAATACCAGTATGTTTTAAGTGACAGCTAATTAATTTGATAAACAAAATCTGACTTGGCGTCTTGACAAATTTCGTGGTATGTCATAGGACTGTTTATATATTGGATCCTTTTTAACCCGTCTATAGGACGGTATACTCGTAGAGTGAAGAATGGGGCATGGGGACTAGTGCCATCTAAACTGACTTGTCAGAAAGAAAAAATGATGTACTGATATTATAGGAAACAGTATCCAATTCTAAACGAAGTAGGTACCTAATTCGGGTATAAGAACTCCTATAACTTATGTTACTTTACTCGGAAATTTTTGATAAAAAACGCCCCACTAGTAGCAAACAAAGGACAACACACGTTCCTTAGGAAATGTAAGACGCTCATGATACCAGCGGCATCAACTTGAACTTCTGAATCCAGAAGCGTATCACTATCAGACTCTAGAAACTACATCAAAACGCTGGAATTGTACGGAACCTGATATTGTCTTAGACATTACAAATGTGCTACATAGATCTTCATTACTGTAAACCAACTTTGTTCCGCGTGCTAGTAAATTTCTGGTATTTCGCGGGCGATTGTGGAATCGTGAAAATTACAGGTAAACTCTCTACTGTATTTGTGGTTGAATAGTTTTTGCTGCGATTTATACTCACGAATTCTTATAGAACTATGTAATACATGAAAATATATCGGACGCGAACAACAACAATTTTAAGTCGATTTTACAGTTTACAATTCACTGCTTTAAAGAAGCATTTAGCACGTAGTTACTAGTGAGAAACCAGTGGACGACACCTAAATGAGTGTTGCGGATGAAACGAAGAGATTTGCGAAGATAACCTAACTCTGGATATTACCCAATCATCAAATGACAGTCAAGTTAATTTGAACAAAATTAGCCTTTCATCCAATAAGCTATAGATCCAGTATAATATCCAGTATCATTATTGTTGTTAGACATGTCCTACAACTTACGTGGATGGTGGTGTGGTTTTCCCGATATACCTATGATAAAACAGGTCCGTAGAATGGTCAGTTTGAGGCCATTCAGTCAAACTGCGGTGTTTGATGTTTCTGTGGGCGGGGCGATGGGAATGCTGTTGTATAATTGGTCATTTATTAATTATAATTTTGTATCCACCACAATTCACACCAAAATTTTAATTCAAAGGGACTACACCACAGGTAAATGCTCCATGATAGGGTATGCTATTTCATTATTCCCAAGTATTGCAATCCATGATGTTTTCAGCGGCCATTTTTAGTTCATTTTCATGACATGGCATTTAAACGCCTAAATGTTACATACCACAATCGTTTTCACGATTCGATATGTACATTTAAATACATGTCAAGCTCGGGAATATTCCCTCATTGGGGCATGTAATTTCACATAATCTTTCCGAAGTTGTTCGGACTCGGAAATTCTCTCCCCATTGAAGACTCTGTCCTGTGATAGTATGTTTTCAAATACAATTTCTACATTAGCAGGCCTTTGTTCACATATGCAGACATACTCGGGACCCCCAAGGGTGGAGTCTCTTCATTCACAAAGCCCCGGAAGTTTTCCTCATTATCATTTCTCTATCGAATCAGTAATAGTGAGAAGCTGCTGATGTAGACCCCTTTGCCCAAGTTATGTCGCGATGTCTTAATTAGTCAAAGATGTAAGATATTTCAGTTGAAGTCGACATTGAATCGACAGCAGACGACGCTAGTGCCGGCGGTTCAGTGCCCTAGGAATCCCATCTTTACCATGAGTGTTGCCTAGGTATCACATGTGTAGGTTTAATTAAGTGTTTACTAGGCCGGTGCCAGTGTCAGACTGTTTCACGTGAATGGGGGTTAGGTAGGGTATGTAAGTCAAAGACAATAGAGCATGAGTGATACACAACACATTGATTATCTGTATCACAAAGCATATATTGCCATATATCTGAAAATGAAGATTACTGGAAATTGTTTTCATAATAAAGTTTAACCTTCACTGTGTCATTGAAAGGTCAAATTGATTTTAAGTATAATAGTCAAATAATACCTCGTATGAATTGAAGAATGAACCACAGAGCAGGTTAAAATGACAGTGGATTGGGATAGTGTACAATATCCTATATATGTTTATATAATAGAAAAATCGAATCTCTGTTTCAAATAAACATTTTTAAGACACGTCAATGCGCTCAAGGATGCATTGAGTAATATAATGAATAATGCTATGATTCTTTAAGACTTTTAGTATATATATATAAATATAAGAAAACTCGACAAATCGTTATCTAAGGATATAATAAGACTGGGCAAGGACGTATATTTTACTTATAAATCATTGGACTAGGTTAACAAATTTTGTAGAAGTATTTAAGTAACGTTATCCTCTTCGGTATGCATAATGTATAACCATTAATAGAAAATTATTAAGCAATGGCGAAACTACTACAGGAAGGCCTTTGAGTTTTATATTTTTATATAAAACAAAGTATATGTCTATGAAACATAACATTGATTTGCCTTAGCCTCAGGTATATATATGTGTATTGAGATCGTACGTATGTATATATATAGGAGGTGGTTACTCCAGTACAGAGGATTTAGTCTAACACAGACACGTTACCGACCGGTAAGGTTAGTGATTTATGATATTAACTTTTTAATCTTAACTATTTGTGATCATTTATTTCTTGTATACCTTTGAATTAGGCAACTGATCTTTTACCAAGGTTTGCTTTCCTTTTAAAAAAGGAAAGCAATATGTGGACCCATGGTAGTTTTTATGAAGATTGATTGAAATGGCTTTATGTCATTAAAGGTCGCCTTTACACAAGAAATATAAAATTGTTTATCGGTGTGCTCATGATTAGAACCATTCCAAACGCTACATAGTAACAATACAATTACCATTAATGTCAAAACGGCAATTTGATGTAAAATTCTTGGTCTATATTGACTGATTACAATGTATATCTTTGGATTGATCAACATCTCCTACGTTATGAATATTGTGACTTAGGCCATTGTTAGAGTGAGGTGTATACACCAAATGCATTTTGTGATCTTGATATTGATACCTTAAAAATATTTTGCCTTAAATGTCTCCTTCATATAATGCAAATGTTTCCCACCAATACCATTTATGAATGGTATTCACACTAAATATACATATATAACAGCATTTATGCAGATCGAGTATATCAATACATTGAGCAAGTATATTCTATGCATTTTCAAGATAAGTGATTATACGGTACAAAAAAGACAAAATTCGTTAGGGGAAACTTTGATTTATTCTCTGTACTGGGTGACTCAATTTCTCCAACCTCTAGTACATATCTTCATCATCTGTAAAAAATCTTGTATAACAGTCTTTATTAACAGTGTTGCAACACATAAAATTCACATTTCTATTCACATATTATGCATTATTTCTTTATTTCTTTCACCATTGTACTCTATTGTAACACATTATTTCATTATTCACTATTCACATCACTTATAATTACATTATTTCTCGGACTTCTTACACCATTATCCACATAATTTTCAGAAATATCTACCTAACATGTCAGAGGTACATGGTAATACTTATCTTTATTATTTTGATAATTAGGTCTTAAACCACTACATTTCTCTATAGCTTTGAGAGAAGGATAAATCGTTTGTTCATTGAGAGCATAAGGTATAAATCATCAATACTCTTAAGACGGCTTAAGGCCACATATATTCCATGGCTGGTTCAAACACCTCATTTCCAATTGATATAGCAGTTTTCCTTTAAGAGGGACCTTGCACTTTCTATACATGCCCATGCTAAGATTAGGAGAAACTGTTATCTAATTATTATTTTCCAGTTACAAGGGCATGGAGATCACCTAAGATTAAGACTATGACCTCTATGATATCAAATGGCTTTCTAGCAGTGTCCTATTGCTTTACTTTATTACATACAAACCTTTCTTTTATATATATGCACACTGTTTATCTTCTACAGCGCGGAACTTGTTACTTGTTTCAGACCAGCCGCGAGAAATTCCTAATATAATACACATGGGTACTAGCAAAATCTTACAGGGCTTCCGCTATCTTGCCGCTGATACATTTACTGCGTGGACCCTTATACTGCGTGGACCCTTGAGGGTCCACGCAATTAAAACATTTTTTTGTGATTTTCGCACATGTAGGAATCCCATTGTTAATTCATCAAATTATTTATCCTCTTATTAAGACGTAACACGGTTGGTGTAGTACTTTGGCCATTTCATGTTTAGTAGAAGTCACGAGGTTTTTTATCTAAAGGTCTAGGTAAGCAGAAGTATATAACTTTGTACTTTGTTCTTGATTAAAATGCATTGGAAGATATTAGAGAAAACAAAAGAGGGCTGTCAAGATGGGCCCTCTGGTGGCCATGACAAAAAAGTTTTTTTAAGTTTAAAGATACCTAGGGTTTTATTTCATTAGTTCATTATGATATATAACATGGAATTAAGGTCGTAAGGTCATGTTACAGTCCCTTTCGAAACATAAATAGTTAAACAAGAAGGTGACACTTTACTTGTTTGATCCAATTGTAGTGAAACCAAATCAAATTGCTTTTTATAGTCATGCTTTGATATATAGAAAAATAAAACAATGTGCGAGAAATAAGTCAACGTGCATTGTGCGAAAGAATTGTGGTGGTAATGACCGTGGAATATTATAGTATTAACATTGGGTTATTTAAAGTTCAAAGCACATTGGTGTATCCAATGTCATGTTACCAGTTCTTCTTGATAATATTTCGATTTGAACCCATTTAAATATCCTATTTAATCTTTCTTCAATAGCATCGATGTCTATAATAGGTGTGCATTGATGTAATGAATGTATTCATACGCATTCAGTCGATCTGTTATCACGATATTTTAGTAGAAGAATGAATTTGAAAAACTAAGAAGAGTGATTAGGTTTTACTGAAACATTTTAATTTCGCATATTATTCTTAAGTTAACTTTGCCAATGATATCGCATTGCTTAGCACTTAAAGTACATGTATGTATAACCATGTATTTTACCTACATTGAGTCTTTTATGCACCAAAGGGCTTCCAGCAATCATTCTGAATTGTATTAAAAAAAGCTACAAAGCCAGCCAATAAAACTAGACCCTTTCACTTATCTCTCCTCACTATTTGATAATAGTCCTGTATTGTGTTCGTATTGATTGGAAAATACGATCTAGAATGAACAAAGGTAGACTAATAATAGCTCGTAATAACAGATAAAGGGATAGAATATTTCGTGAAGTATAGAGAGAGGGAAGGAAAACAGTACACATGTGGTGACGTGTCTGTCACAATAGCTTCATTGATGTCATTCAACTCTCGTGCCATCAAATAGTCGTTATAGTTCTTGTTGTCAATATGGAATTCATTCAACAATCACTCTTCAGTTATGTTTTAAACCGTTACGTTGTACATTTGAAAACTCTTTGCGCTATGGGGAATTTGGCAGTTTTGTTAAATATATTTGTACTTTGAAAGTTTAAGAAAATGTATTTTCTATAATCTAGGTGGCTAACAAACTTACAAAAAGGCCATTACCACATACATACATATATATGTAAGTGTTTCATTTCACGATTTGTATGTGTAAACATTTCGTGACGTTGTTATTTTCGCGATTTGTATGTGTAAACATTTCGTGACGTTGTTATTTCGCGATTTGAATGTATACAAATTTCGTGACGTTGTTATTTTCGCGATATGTAGGTACATGCATAAACATTTCTTACGTTGTTACTTTTGCGATTTGTATGTGTAAACATTTCATGACGTTGTTATTTTCGCGACTTGTATGTGAAAACATTTCGTGACGTTGTTATTTTTGCGATTGGTATGTGTAAACATTTCGTGACGTTGTTATTTTTTGCGATTTTTATGTGTAAACATTTCGTGACATTGTTATTTTCGCGATTTGTATGTGTAAAAATTTCGTGACGTTGTTATTTTAGCGATTTGTATGTGTAAACATTTCGTGACGTTGTTATTTTTTGCGATTTTTATGTGTAAACATTTCGTGACATTGTTATTTTCGCGATATGTATGTGTAAACATTTCGTGACGTTGTTATTTTCGCGATTTGTATGTGTAAACATTTCGTGACGTTGTTATTTTTGCGATTTGTATGTGTAAACATTTCGTGACGTTGTTATTTTTCATATTTGTGTGTGTAAACATTTCGTGACGTTGTTAATTTCGCGATTTGTATGTGTAAACATTTCGTGACGTTGTTATTTTCGCGATTTAGATGTGTAAACATTTCGCGATTTGTTTGTGTAAACCTTTCGTGACGTTGTAATTTTCGCGATTTTTATGTGCAAAAAATTCGTGACGTTGTTATTTTCGCGATTTGTTTGTGTAAACATTTCGTGACGTTGTTCGCGATAAAAACGACTGTTAACCTTTACAACATAGTTTTATATAGACACAAAATATTACGCGAGGGGGGGGGGGGTTGTAAATGTCAATGTTTATGGTATTAGACATAACACTAATGAAACGAAAATGTTTTATATTAAACTTAGACCTTAGGGTTTGAACTCATGTGAAAGTGGATCCAACTGCCTATCTCTTTTGTTCAACTCCCGGGTAATAATTAATATCTTAGGTTTTAGACGTGGACCCAAGTGCAAAGAAATAATACGAGCGATAGGTTATATTAACCGATGACCATTATATCTGAGAGAAATTAGCTTCCAGAATCAACAGAGTACACAGATTCGTATTCACAATAACATAATTATAGTTAGTATATAAGTAATATATTCAAATATTCCATTTGAAAGAGTAATGTAGTTACCATTTTATAATCACCTTGAGCAGATAAATGACAATGCAGAGGACATTTTTGTAACATTTCTTTCATGTGTATTTTAATTGTCACAATACTTTCACGTGATATTCACGTGTAGCTCTTTAAATTTTGATGTACCAACACTGATAAATGTACCGAAATGGCCGTGCATTCCAAGCATCTATAATTGTGCATAAATGATTCTCAATTCATTCCAAGCAACAATAATTGTGCATAAATGATTCTGATATAGTAATTGATTTTATTACTAATTCTATAGGATTTTTTAGACCGTTACAATGTACTTTGTACTTTTGTTATGACAACTTTAGCTAGTGCACTACAGAAATAAATCTACCTTATCTTAAAACCCTATAGGATTGTTGATGCGAACTTTCTGATCGGTATGAGACGTTATGCCTCAGACATTATAACCTTAAGCAATAAATAACCAGTTATTTCTGAGCCAGTAATTCCTTCTTCAGACATTATGAACTTGAGGTATACAATAAATAACGATATATATCAGAACATATAGACATGGAGTACCTTTTTAACACCCCGCCGAAAACATGTTAACCCTAATTCTTTATGTCAATATTAACTTGTTTTTCCTTTTCATATTTTACCCGCCATTCTCACCAAGGACGTTATCAACTAACCAGTAAAACAAACAAATTATCAACATATTTTGACGAGAATGTGAAGTAATAAAAATGTATTCGTACGATTAGAATAACTAAGCGAAAAAGGAAATTAAAGCACCTGTTATCTTTTTATTCTGTTAATTAATCTATCTTATTTCATTTTTTAATTATTATTATCATTATTATTTCATTTTGGAGCGGTGTTGGGGAGGAAGGTCTGTCAGGTCGAAACTTTAGGTCAACCAATCTTAGTGAACAACATGAAAAAAACAATATGAAAGAAATGTTTCACATGACCACCGCGTGATAGTCACATGTTTTCGTTCAGCTCACCTCCTATTGTGACAGTCGTCACATTATTAACATAGACCAATCACACTGCCGACAACGTGAATGATAGATAATTTATGGTTTACTGAATTTGTGGTACACCTCTAGTATAAAATTAAACACTAATCCGGAAGTCACTTGAGTATCAACACACTACTGCAAGTTCTGTTTGAGTAGCAACTCCTGAAATGCAACCTTGCATTTATAACAAAATATGTCGGCTAATGTGAAGGTGATATTGAAATGTGTGGTCAGATAATTAATATGGAATTATATCAACTTTATGTGATCTCACTGACATTAATATATAAATGTGTCTTATATGACAGGGTCTGGCATTCATAGCCGTCGTGTGATTGGCGTGGACGTCGTAAAATGCCATCTTACTTTTACAAGCTAATAAAATGTTCACTTAGATGGTTCTAGTTTGAAAGCACACACTTACCGGAACAGAATGTTTGTTCTCAGTTTATTTTATCATATATATTTGTTTATAATAGTCTTTATTGAAGGATCTTATAATGGCTGTTTGACGTAGAATAAAATGGAGTAAGTTTGTGTTTAAAATTAAAATAAATATCTGTGACAGGGAAATACAATGTTAATTACATGATTTTACAACAGGTTTTCGGGCATTGTTGAAATCATACTAACATCGACTAACACCAAAAATGTCTAATGTGGAATGTATGTTAACACCACATCTTGTGATCAATTCAATATGTCATGTACTGACTACAGTTTGGTGGGCTTTTCTCTGCGTTCTTCGGCCAAACCCCTAGTTTAATTCTATTAGAAGATATTCATACATGGAATTCTTAAGATAATTTTTTATGCTTTTGGTACCTTTGAGCGATACACATTCCATTAAGACATATTTGTTGTTGACAATACAGCTATTACAGCTTATCAAAGCCATCGTCCAGTAAATATAAATAGGTATTTAATATTACCAATATGATACGATACACAACAAACAGATAATGTTACACTGCGTCATCAATGTTGTTTACGAGCCGACGCTTTCTGACCTTAAAAGAAGTAAATATACACAATGTGTAACTCAAACATTCCAACACGTATGTAGACCTAAATGTCGTATTACATCACAAAAAAATCGCTTTCATATGCGTTTATTCAAGTTTCAATGTATGAACGCTTTGTATTGAAGATAGCTTTACGTTGTGAGACTACGTTTAATAACATAGCATGCATGGGAACATAGTTTAGGCTGTATCGTATTGTCATAAAATGAGTGATAATAACGAAATGGATACCTTTGCTGCTGGATTCTTCACCCCTGAAATACAAACAAAAATAGTTCTTATCCGTGTGTTTTTACAGCGGTTTTAATTTATATGACACCTTCAAAAACTAAAAAAAAAATAGGTAAAAATAGTAAATCGTGAAGTAAACCCCGAAATTTAACAACTATACGGTACGACATATCCTACACAAAAACTTAAACTAAACGAAGAAAATAGAAATATTTATTGCTTTATATTGGTGTCCTTTGTGTCACGTTAACTATTGCCAAGTACGCCGCACGTTAGCTGGTCAAACAAAGGAATAATAATGGCGATCTGAGACCTGTTGTTAATATCATTATCTATGACTTCTCTAAATGCCTATAGATAACCTAAACATGTCATTGATACACACCAAATAAATTAGATCGAAGACAAAAATCGTACTTTAACAAGAATGATGATATCGAATAACCTATTTATAGTGCATTTATTTTATGTTAATTGGTTTGCTTTTTATATATCAGATTTCTATAAAATTGATCCAATTCCAACATTTGGTGTTATAGATCATATAATGTTGATTATGTCTTTATTAATTGAAGTAGATTAAGATAAATTTGATTAATTACGAATATCAGATGCAGGTGCTCTACCTTTATCCTAAGTGACCTACTAGTAGTTAAGTTTATTCTTGTGTATCAATGCACGACCAGATAAATCACTGATCATGTACGTCAGTCTTTGTTGGACTACAGTGTAATTACTACATACACACACATTTGGTATAAGGTACATAACGTGCGGTTGTAAAAGAACGTCACACATTGTGTGTATACGCTTAAAGTATCTAAGTTAATATTGTACGAAATCCATAGACCAATTGTTAAACTTTACTATGCGTTTCATGTATTATTTTACCGTTCACAGTCTTTTAAACGCCCATAGAAACACCGCATTTAAGTTTAGAATGCACTTTCCTACTTTTTTCCTTCATATTTTTATAAGTAATATCATGTTACATCACATTTGTCTATTAGTTATACAAATGTCCAAAATTATCATTCGCATCAAAATTACCTTGGCTGTCGATTGACCGTAAAACAAAAATAAAAAAGCAAACACAAAAAAATAAACCTAATTGATGAAAAGAGATGATAGTGATTGGCTCAGCAAGGACATGGAAATTTAAAAATAATCTTACGTATTTACATTCACTAACCACTTCTACTATATAAACTAACTAAGGAAAAGTACTAATCACTATATAACTGACAATATAAACTAACTAAGGAAAAGTACTAATCACCGTCAAAATGGCTGTTCCATCTATCTTGTGGATTAAATCGTCATTGATAATTTAAACAATATTAATGCAGATATTCCCAAAATAAGCTCATAATAGAAATGTAAGTATTGAACTATCTTCCTATGAAATCTATGGTCTATATAGATGTATCACACAATGTGATAGGACTCCCACTTATTACCAAGAGAGTATCCATAGAAATTATATATAATACCTTGATTTTATATCTAACAAAAACTCCACAAGACGTGCGTAGTTCAACGACCGTGGCGGGTCTTATTGTGATAGTGGAAACTAAATGAATTGGTGCTATCTGATTGCATCATATAGCACAGTCATATATATAAATCAGTGCACGTGTGCGGTGATACATTCCATTTGTAAGTACTAAGGGGTACCATCTGCTATTATCTATATAGACTCTAGTGAACTGGTAGATACTGACAGTGAGGTTAACCTTTCACTCTCATCAAAGAGGTAAACATTTTATATATAAAGAGGCAAAGTGGTTCCAATGGAGACATTAGGAAAAATATAAGTGACAGTGCGTAGTCAAATAACTAGTTAACACAGCGTGTAGTAGACTCACCAAGACAACACATTTCGTTAACAATTCGTTAGGTTAAATATGTATGAGTTATCAAAAATCGTTTGATGGTGATGAATAGAAATGTAAGAACGAATTTTAGAAGTTTAACAATTTCACCTTAACTAAAGTCTATGGGTGAACTGTAATAGGATCGGGGCTATCCAATTGTTAAGGAAAACAAGCTTTCTGGTTCAGCGCATTAGATATAGAATAGATATAGGATTAAAAATTGATGTTTGATGTCATACTGCATTGCGTTGTTATTTGGGAATATTTTAATAAACAAATTATAAGTCTGCTATAAATAGGGATGTACATAATCTATCAAACTATTATCAAACTAAGGTCAATGTTTATACCGAACATTAAAATAATCGATATTCATTATTATTGCGTATGTAATGTCATTGAAGAGTACGAGGAGTACCGAATGGTTCTGACGTACTAGTGTATAGCTTTGTAGTCATGACATCGCTATATATCTTTAAGTACCTGCTTTTAAGGTGTATAACATTTCAACTATGATTTAATGGTTTACTACAACTATATAGTATTTACAGGATGGCAGGTATTGTTGAAGCATTTTGATGCACATCATCTGGGTTATAGGCGATGCCATCCTCGATACTCCAGGGGTTCCGATCACTTACGATCTCTACACCCCTAACTATCTCATAGTAAAACTGAAGCCAGCCAAGAGGAAAAATTCTGAACCAATCACTGGCCTGCAAATATATACTTTGAAGACTACAGAGAAAGTGAAGCCAAACTTCAAAGCCACGTCGTCAACCACAGTGTACAGTTATACGGCTCTTTTGATGTACATCAAAGGACTAAATTACCTGTTTTGTTCTGTTGCCTCCAGTTTTACTATCAGATAATCCAGAGGTGTAGAGATCGTAAGTGATTGGAACTCCTGGAGTATCGAGGATGAGGCGATGCTGAACACAACCATAGGAGAAACATTGCTTCCTTTTACTTTTCCTTTTATTCCTAATATGGTAATTTTTCAACATGTATTACATTGAAATATATTATGTTACTCACAAAAAATGAATATACACTTTTTTAATTGTTTATTCTACCATTGTCGTTAAATAAAGCATATTCGATTCGAAATGAAGTAAATAAAATGTAGATAACATTTTATCTTTTGACAGTTGACTTGATCAGCAATGTCAAATCTAGAGGACATCCTAAAGAAGATCGGTGAGTTCGGAAGGTATCAGGTATTTCTGTTCCTCCTGTTGTGTTTGCCATCTATCAGCAATGGCTGTTACATGGTGGCGCTAGTTCTGCTGGCCTACACCCCCAAACACAGGTACGTATTTAATAAAAGATACCAATAATACCAACCGCATTACCGTAGTCAATCATCCGGTAACAACAATTATTAGCTTACATTTGAAATTATCGACATCTCCCGATAACTAATTTTGAAAATCTATGGTATCATATCAGGAACTTTAATACAGGTCTGTATTATTATACCCGGAACATTCTTACCGGTATTTGTATCATTGACACCGGCTGCTCCATCCAACTGTTGTTGCCGCTGTTTAGCTTCGTAACATTTAGCATCTTACTCATACATGCATAAGTTATTCTCATGAACTCGAGTCATTTGGTTTTATTTGGTTTTGAGTAGTTTTTTAATATTTAAATTATAATATTTTGTTTCAACAGTGTAAATCGTATGCACGAAACCGAACCTTTTGAATCATTTAGGTTATAAAGGTTACGCTTTCTCAATTTTGTACTGGAAAGCAAAATGCAGATCAATAACTCGTTTCACACTTCGTTAGATTTTATTCATTTATTTATTTACTGTTTATTTTCCCAGGTGTAAGATCCCCGGCTATGACAATGATACATGGACTGTCCAGGGAGACTATCATTCTAGCCTCATCAACACCACAATTCCCGCCTCGGACGACTCATTCTTCAAATACGACAGGTGTCACATTTACACACAAACCGGAACCGGAAACACTTCATCGGTATCAATGGAAAAATGTTCGAGTTGGGTATATGATCATGACACCTTTGATGAGACCATAGTAACACAGGTGATTTATATTCTTTAATTGTCCATATGTAATGATTTATTAATGATACATGTATATATGATCAAAATTAAACTTCCCATGTCTCTTTTCGGACTAATTCACGTACTATATGCACGTGATACCCGTTGCCGTTTGCGCGTGACTATTGTTTCTATTGATAATGGAATGACGCTAAAAGATGATACCCCGCGTTAAAATCACTTCAGCGGGAAGATTACAAAAAGTTACGTTCCATCACCAATGGAGATACTAGTCCAATCTCTCCCAGGGTGCAATGCGGTCCCCACAATTTCACCTCTGTAAACGGCCCAGCGAAATTTCAAGATTCTTGAAAAACGTATTTCGGACACATACTATATTCTTTAATACACATTGTAAGTTTCCTTTTGTATCATTTCCTGTAAACGACTGTCAGTTCTGACATACTACAATTTGATCATTCAATTTTAAACCAAACAATAATGGATTCTTTTGCGGATGCACTATATTGCTTACCGAGGAACATACTTACGGTATTTGTATAATCCTACACTTCAACCTACGTATTGTATCCAACTGTTGTTGCCGCTGTTTAGCTTCTTAACATTTAGTATCTTACCTAATACTTGAATAAGTTATTCTCATGAACTCGAGTTATTTGGTTTGAGTTGGTTTGAGTAGTTTTTTAATATTTAAATTATAATATTTTGTTTCAACAGTGTAAATCGTATGCACGAAACCGAACCTTTTGAATCATTTAGGTTATAAAGGTTACGCTTTCTCAATTTTGTACTGGAAAGCAAAATGCAGATCAATGACTCGTTTCACACGTCGTTAGATTTTATTCATTTATTTATTTACTGTTTATTTTCCCAGGTGTAAGATCCCCGGCTATGACAATGATACATGGACTGTCCAGGGAGACTATCATTCCAGCCTCATCAACACCACAATTCCCGCCTCGGACGACTCATTCTTCAAATACGACAGGTGTCACATTTACACACAAACCGGAACCGGAAACACTTCATCGGTATCAATGGAAAAATGTTCGAGTTGGGTATATGATCATGACACCTTTGATGAGACCATAGTAACACAGGTGATTTATATTCTTTAATTGTCCATATGTAATGATTTATTAATGATACATGTATATAAGATCAAAATTAAACTTCCCATGTCTCTTTTCGGACTAATTCACGTACTATATGCACGTGATACCCGTTGCCGTTTGCGCGTGACTATTGTTTCTATTGATAATGGAATGACGCTAAAAGATGATACCCCGCGTTAAAATCACTTCAGCGGGAAGATTACAAAAAGTTACGTTCCATCACCAATGGAGATACTAGTCCAATCTCTCCCAGGGTGCAATGCGGTCCCCACAATTTCACCTCTGTAAACGGCCCAGCGAAATTTCAAGATTCTTGAAAAACGTATTTCGTACACATACTATATTCTTTAATACACATTGTAAGTTTCCTTTTGTATCATTTCCTGTAAACGACTGTCAGTTCTGACATACTACAATTTGATCATTCAATTTTAAACCAAACAATAATGGATTCTTCTGCGGATGCACTATATATTTACTTGTAAGTAAATAGTTACTCGAGGTCAACAGACGGTCAGATCGTGAGCCGCTGACAGAGGTGAATGTGCAATCTCTCCCAGAGTTCATTGCGGTCCCTACATTCATTGAAATTGAGGGGACCGCTATGAACCCTTGGAGATATTGATGCTAGAAAACTTATGACGTCATCAACAACGTTTACGACGCTTATAATGACGATATCATGTAATTTATTATTTCTGAGGATTGTATTCTAAGCGTCAACCATGAAAAACCTTCAAATTGCAAGACTTATTGGTATAACTCCGTTTCTTTAGACTGTAATTCAACTAAAATAAAATAAAATAATTAGCGTGGTCAGGAGGTGTGCAAGCCACGTGCACGCACCCTTATTGTTCGAAAACGTTAACTAACATGACCAGCATTTCATGGCTTCTAATTGGTCAACATTTGAATATTGCCTGATTCAAGTGAATTGCGTGTTAGGGGAACGCCATTGTTGCAATGGTATTGAAATAAAGAATTCTTATTGGTCAAAAATCACATATTGTCTGATTTCAGCAAAAATTACCATGTCGGGATTTGACGAATACAATTGCACCGTTCTGTTTGGTCAAAATTCAGATTGAAGCCGATTTTACAATACTGGTATACATGGATTAGGGAAGCCAAACACAATGATAAACTGCAGGAAATGCAATTAACACTTGCTTGCTATATAAAGTAATGATATCCTTTACAGGGGGACCTTGTGTGTTCAGACGAAATGAAGCCGGCGCATGCTCAGATGGTATATTACTGTGGTGTCCTGGTGGGCGATCTGTTTTTTGGCATGTTATCAGATAGGTTTGTGTTTTCAAAATTTTCTGTCTTTCTTCCAAAACATTCGTTTTAAGTCGACATTTTGAAACCCATTTTATTTTACTTTTTTTAATCTTTCGCTTACATTGTCTTATGATTTATGTTAATACTATCTTTTCCTATTCAGTATTGGTAGGAGAAGGACGATATTAATTTGTACAATTATTCTGCTGATTTCATCCGTATCGACTGCCTTCGCCCCGGAATTCTACAGTTTTACTGTCCTGGAATTCCTGGTGGGCGCATCCAACCATGGCCTCTTTATCCTCGTCTGTGTTATGGGTGAGATAACACAATTAACATTACGCCATTACAAAGAAAAATGGGATAATAACGGTTTATTGTTCAAAATCAATCAAATCTAGTTATTGTTTAACGTCGTATTGTGACATTTCCCAATAGAATTATCAAGAAACATTTTCAAATATATTGAATGAAAATAACTTCATATTACAATTTTAAGAAAATGATGTTTTCGAAGACAAATTGCGTTTGTAAAACTGCTAATGTATCAGAGCTAATCAGGTTTTAGTGCTCTAACGTAGATGTATACATTTGTATGGGGACACAATAGTTTCAGATTTGGTCCTTCTAAAAGCTGAAAATTAAATTTTAAAAGGATACATTCGAGATTTAAAAAAATGATAAAGTTTGTTTTGTAATTCGTTTCTGAGACAATCCCTTGCGTTTCTAAGGACGGGCAATCGCCATTTTGTTTTAACTCTGCTTGGATACAACACCGGGTACCGACTCCTATATAAAGCGCGTGAACCACACACACACGTGCAATCAGTCGAACGCTTGCTGTTCAAGGTGTAACAACTAACACCTGGCCGGCTCTAGATCTACTGTATAATATACCAAAGACGTATTTACGTGTAACCTGAGGCCGTGCCATAAATTGTTAGTACGTTTTCTCAAATAAATTTTCTAAGATTCGAAGCGTGGATTCACGCACTTTATATAGGGGTCGGTACCCGGTGTTGTATTAAGCAGAGATCAAACAAAATGGCGATTGCCCGTCCTAAAAAAACACCCAAGTGGTTGTTTCAGAAACGAATTTTGTATCGTGTACGGAAGATTTATATTATATTTACTTGAATGTTGATTTTGCAGATAATTATTTTCCCTTCACGTACTGATTTGTTGTTTTTTCATAGGGATTGAACTGACAGGTCCTAGTAAGCGGATGTGGGCTGGAGTACTGATGCACTTCTTCTTTCCTATTGGACTTCTGTATCTAACCGGGGCAGGGTTTATCCTGAGGAACTGGAATACCATACAGCTAGTGGTGGCTGTTCCGTGTGCAGTACACATTTGTTTGTACTGGTAAGTCTACACGTGGCCTAGATAAACACATATATACGTAGCAATGTGTATGCTTTATACATGATTAACACACAATTAAGGCGGGCGTATCAACATTGCAGTAGTTGAATTACTTTTCCTGACATTCCCATCGGATTACATTGACCTTTGTTATTATGATAGAAAGAAATCTTCCGATTGGATATGTTATATTGAGAATGGGATGATGTTATTTAATTTGATATCCAATTTGCAATCAGATAAAGTCAAAATATAATTTCTCTGAATTTAAATATCAAAATTTGAATTTTCATATATTTTTTCTGCAATGGAATACTTTATTTTGTTGAAGGCAATTCCCCTATGCTTCTACCTTCATTTCAGAATATTTCATTGTCAGAATTATGATAAAGACAATGTAAATTTGGCAATATGCTACATGCCAATACATGCCTTCTCTCTCCCGAGTCCTTGATTTGTCACCATATTTCACTATTGCAATTGTTGTGGCTCGTTTGTACTTATGTTCTGGGTTAATTCAAAACACTTGATTAATCAGCAGCATAATAATCAGTATGATATCGTCCAGGTCAACATGTACAAAAAATATTTATGTAACCAAAATAAAGTTATAAACCCTGCCTTGCGCGCAATTTATAGGATATCAGATTGATATGTGATATATTGATTATTTTATTGATCAATTGCAATTTCATGCAGTTCAATTGTATCATTTCAGGAAAAATTCCAATAAAAGGTAAAATATATTCGCGTAAAATATCAAGATAAAATAACTTCATAAAGATGTGATAGATTTTATTCATTTAAAAATGACATTAACCAAAACATCACATTTTCTAGAGTAGATAGATAATATGAAATCTTATGTCTAATTCTCAATTATGAAATATCACAAAGAAGTTTAAGATAAAAATAAAAACCAAACAAATAATAAAATGTGTAAGTTAATACTTCAAAAGAGAAATAAAATTAACGTTTTTGTCGGTATAATGTAAATATTCGATGGAGATAAGTACAGTTGTATATGCATTTTGTCAAATGTTTTGAATTAAATTCAAATAATCTGCTTAGAGTTTGTATTGGATCGAGTCTGAAAGTTACTGAATACACCAAATTGCAATTCATTTTTTATTACAATGCAAACATTTTATTCTAAATTGATTTGTACCAAAAACGGTATTCCATATCATTATCACAATTCTCTAACTTTCAGATTTTTTTTTCTCATATTAAATGTATCATTTTAAACTCATAGAATGTTTTGAAAAAATATTGAAAATATATTGAATAAAATCTAAATTTGAAAATTGGCAATACTCTTTTGGTGTCAAAATATTACAAAAATATTTAAGTGCCTGCTTGTGAAAAAAATAAAACAGAAACAAATCAGATTATTTACTAATGAAACAAAACTAAAGACTTCTATGTGTTTAAACTGTAATTAAGTAATCTTGTCCAAAAGATAATTCCCGAACCAATTTTATTTTCAAGAGGTCATTGTTTTCAGACGGTGGATAGTTGAGGGTTATTCAATGATTATCTTCTTAAATCTTGGCGATGTGTGTCTATGAATTGAGCTGAAATATTTCCGGACGCTGGGCAAGTTCTCCGGGAGAGCTACCCACGCTCAGGTGGATTTAGCTAATTACCACCAGGTAACGATAACCACAAGGTAATTGGTTTACAGGTAAGATAAGTTGTAACGCAACAGGTACTGCTCGTTGGTAAGTATCATTTTGTAATGAGTAGACACCACAACCAGTGCTATTGTTTCGGTAATAACTGAAGTTATCATTTCCTATTACAACGACTGCATATTAATACCGATTATATGGCCTTCATATCTAAAGAAGATGGCGGTGAACGTAATGTTCTTTTTACACAACCAGTGAGTGTTCCAAGTGTTACATTTCGATGACTAGTACGATGTTTACACTGCCACGTGACATTTCGATGACTAGAACGATGTTTACACTCTCACGTGACATTTCGATGACTAGTACAATGTTAACACTGCCACTTGACATTTCGATGATTAGTACGATGTTAACACTGCCACTTTCATCAGGCAAATGACCGGGCAGCGTAAGTATAGAAATGTGTACGAGTTAACTTCGAAAGGAAAAGTCGTTGCCAATATCGGCACCGTTGCATAATACCCGGTCATATCTACGTGTGATGATCTGTGTGGCTACACGTCTCGATTTAATATTGGCCCTATGTATCTAGATGTTTCTTTTATCTGACGATTTAAGATATTCCTTTCCCTCTATATTATATTGGAGATTTCCCGATCGATCACATGGTTTTCCTTCTGTGTGGCATAGTATGTAAGTCAGTAATTCGTTGATCTGGTACTCCGACTGTGTTCTTTCTTGACTGGGATTCCGCATCTTTCCATTTTCCCTTCAGGCGGACCCCAAAGCGTCCTCTTCTTTCTCCCATATATAATGCATAGCTGATTTTGCATCCAATGTTGTAGAAGCATTAAGTGATATATTTACTTCAGGTGTTTTATCCTTATGATTTACTAGGATTCTGCGGGTTGTGGGCGTTTTCAATGCTGTTGCTAAGCCGTGGCCTCGGAATATCCTCTCAATGCCTTAGTTGATATACCTGTGATGTTGACACTGTTTTTCATTGCCATAGTTATGTGGTTCTGCTTTTCAGGTTTGTCCTGCTATTCTTTGACTGATTTCACAGCTAATGAGAAAAGTGCGCACTTTCTTATGGAATGGATGGTGCGAATTGAAGTTTTTCTTCTGTAAGGGCCTTATATATATACACCAATACTCTACGGTATTCGCCTACTTCTTCCCTAAAAGGTGTTTAGGAAGGGTATAGTGTCGTAGGTTTCTTCTTCAGACTGGCATCGAAGGTGTTAACATAGGGCGGTCAGCTTCTCTTGTAACCTTTCTGATACCTTGATCCATGAACAGATTTGTCACAATAGGTGATGGCATATGAAATCATTCACTGGTTGCGTAACAAATAACACTGCATGAACCATAATTTTCCGATATGAACAAAATGTTCGGAAAAAAAAAAAAAAAAAATGAGGTCATACATTGATTCAACTTTTCCTATATATGGATTCTGGTGTGAAGTCTTTTCATCTAGGATATATGTTAATGTGTCTTGTGTTTCAGATAGCCTTTGTAAAATATCGCTAATTAACCAACGCACCTGCTTGCCACACTATTTTATCAGTTTAACTAGACTTTCTTTAAAAGCAAAACATGGAATGTATACTAATATAATTCATTCAGTTTAAAATCCTCTATCTTAAATGCTTTTATGTTGATAATCAAAATATGGCTACGGGAATTGGTTATTTTGCAATATTATGAAAAAATGTTTATTTAAAATAAGTTTTATCATATCAATATTCGTTTAATCTGATTCAGCATTGTTTTTCAGTAAGACGATCATTCGGACATTTCAACGTATAGGAATTAAATACATTCAATTTTTATTCCTTTTGGGCAGAAAAATTGAGAAACGCAAACATTTTCTGCAACGGCATTAACTCTTAACGATTAATAATCTACTAGGATATACAAGTGTTTTAAAACCATTATAGTCATTACAAAGCCGTCATTACGTTGACGTAAAACATAAACAAAAGTGCGTCATAATCATTGAAACAAATGTAATTATCTAAACACATAAACAGACATGGACATACTAAAATTGTACACAATCTACTGGTACAGATCATGTTGTATATGTACTTTTGGTCATTGAGGTAGGATTTCCTCTTTCATTTTGAAATTAAATGTGCTTTTGTTCCGGGCATATTCCAAAAATGAAAAACATTAAAGCACATAAATTAGTGTCACTTTATTATGCTCACATAAATTACAAAAATCTTTTGTGAATTAATCAAAGCTAAAAACGCAACCTAAATAAATATATTCAAACAACTACCTACATGGGAGGCCGTCCTTACATAAACCAAGCTATTGATAGCACAATAATCTAATTAATCTGTTTGGAAATTTGCATTAAATAACATTAAACAACATATCACGCTGTGTTAATTTGAAAGCACTTGAATGTTAGATGTTTCTTTGCGAACACACAAATCATTTAAAATCTTTATTTCACAATATTTGTTTTTACTTCATCCGCCCCGACACCTTTACGCTTGTATCGATCTTGTTTTTGTTCAGGGAACTAATACCTTCGTATATGTAAATTAGTTTAACCAATAGTGTGTTAACATTATGTGACTTGATATTATAAATAATGTATCATTTTATTCCATTTCCTTAATTCATAAAACACAAACTGGAGGCCCATAAAGTTGACGAACCGAAATTGGTTATCGTTCTTGGCTTTGTAGGGTAATACCGGAATCTCCGAGATGGCTTATCAGTCAGGGACGTTACAAAGATGCGGAGACTATACTGAGGAAAGTCGCGGCAAGAAACAGGAAACCCTATCCCGAGAAAATTGATCTGAGCCATGTGGAAAAAGTGAAACCGGGACGAGTCTGGCAGCTGTTTACATCAAAGACTTTAGCCTGGAGAACATGTATCATATTTCTGAATTGGTAAACCATTTTTTTGCATCAATTTAATAGAACATATTCTGTTATCACATATTATAGAATAATCTGCTCTTGCGGGTAAGTTTTGATCGTGACGTCATTGGTTTGCGAGTATAACGTCATACTTTTCGGAGAAAGGGACGTGAATTGCGCCCACGAAATAAATACGTCACAATGGATACTTAACCACAAAGCAGCTAACTCTGTAATACATGTAACTATACACGGAACTCTCATAAATAAGTTATATTAATAGTGCCATATTCACGATGACAGACATTTTTCATCATAGTATTGGTATTTTGACTTAGTTTTTTATATTCACCAATATTATTAAACAAGTTTTATTAAATCGAAATTCTTTATTTCTAGGTTTTCAGTTTCGCAGATATTCTTTGGGACTACTATACATATGAGCAATCTTGGTGGGAACTTTTACCTAAAGTTTCTCCTTCTGGCGGTAGTAGAGTTGCCTGCAATCGCAGTCACAATAGGACTATTATCCAAATTTGGACGTAAAACTGCACAAGCTTTCTTCATGATACTAAGCGGAGGATCGAACCTACTGACTATCTTTACTGTTCTGCTAGGAGGCGAAGGTATCAATTAATAAGGTTTTACTTCATCAAATCATACTTAAAATACTGACATTCCACAATCAGATAGCATTATTATAATCTAATTCTGAAATGTGTACTATATATTACTTCATATAATTCAGAAAGTTTTATCTCACTTTTTGTCCTGCATGTACATCTACATCATGTGCACATTATTTTACCAACAGTTATCTTCTTTTACTACCAATACGACTGCATGTACCTCTTTTTATTACATTTTCGCAGAGAAAATATAAGGTTTTATAGTGACTTTAAAAATTTTCTCTCGCTTTTGACCAATCGGAATGCAGCATTGACAGTGAAAATATCATTTTTGTTTGTTACGTCATTAGTTTGTGCACAAAATTTGTGAAGAAATATGATCTCCTCCCCTCCTCCTCCTTCTCCTCCTCCTCCTCACCTCCTCCTTCTCTGCCTTTTCCTTTTCCCTTCCTCCTCCTCCCCGTTCCCTCTCCTCCCCTCTCCTCCTCTCTCTCTTCTCCTTCCCTCCTCCTCCTTCTCCTCCTCCCCTCTCTCCTCCTCTCCCCTCCTCTCTCCTCTCTCTCCTCCCTTCTCCTCCTCCCTTCTCCTCTCTCTCCTCCTCCTCCTCCCCTCTCTCCCTCCCTTCTCCTCCTCCTCCTCTCCTCTCTCCTCTCCTCTCCTCCTCCTCTCCTCCTCCTCCTTCTCTTCTCCTCCTCCCCTCCTCTCTCCTCCTTTCTTTCCTTCTCTCTTCTACTACTACTACTACTACTAATGCAACACTTTTGTTACTATTACTTTCGTCTCCTACGTCTTATTCTGTTTCTACTACTACTCCCACTTTACTTCTACTACGACTACCATTATAACTACACCACTTTAAACACTGCTTTGTCCTCTTCTCGTTTATTTTTCCTTCTCCTCCTACAAAATTGTATTATCTTCCAGATTTCGAGGCGTTTACCATCGCTCTATGCTGTATAGGTAAGTTAGGATCCACTGGAGCGTTCGCTGTCATTTACATCTTCTCCAGTGAGCTGTTCCCGACAGTGGTACGTACAGGAGGGATGGGTGCCAGCTCCTGTGTAGCACGAATAGGTGGAATGTCAGCTCCATATATAGCTAAACTGGTACGTAATGGTCAACACAGACAGCAGATACAAATGCAGTCATGTTATGATATTACGAATTGTCCTCTGTATTTCAGGGGTTACTATCACTGTCGTTATATCCACTACTATATAACGTATCAAATCTGAAGACTCTCTGTGGGAAACAGATGAAACATGTAGTTTGGTACTTTCATATTTATTAAAAGAATCGAATAATGGTATATGTGGTTGACTGTGTGTGGTTTTGAAGTTGGACGTGACTTTCTCTGTAGTCTTCAAAGGAAATCATTGCAGGCATGTGCTTTTTTCAGATTGTTTCTCCTTAGCTGGCTTCATTATTACTGTGACATATAGCCCAGAGGTGGATATGACGACAGTGTTGATAACCTCTTTAGTATTGCAGACAATATGTAACATCATATCGGTAGGTGTATACTGTTCCCCGCGTGCAGTTAGTATTGAAATGCAATTTAATTGTAAATACCATAGCATCACTTGTCCATCACCAGAGTCTTTCACAACAATTTTGACTTGAGACCCTCATTTATAAGCAAAATTGATAGCGGTAAAACATTTCTGATCATTTCCTGATATTATATATATCGCAAAATTGTAGTAATTATGTTCACATACATCACTGACTAATAAGTAGGAGACGCAAAACAGTTTTAAGATATCGGAGTTATCTCCCTTAGCATAATTGATCAAGTTTAAGTTTTCTTATATAATGCTACTCAAAATCATGCATCGGTAGTATCTGACATGACTAGAATATCAGTTTGAATGGAATCATTCTATTATTGTCTATAGTATACCCAGCTTTTTGTACTCTAGTAATACCAATACTTTCACAAAGTTAAGCTTATCATTTGCTTAATTGTGGCACTATCAAACGCACTGTAATACATTTTGAATAGCTTGTGCTCACATATTTCATGTCATACAACACATATCTTTAAAACAATAAATAACATAGGAATTCAATAATGAGTGGGAGAATATTCTAATCCTCAGGGCACGTTGGTAGGCAGCCATTACGGACAGGCACTCCCTCTGGTGATTTTCGGCTGTGTCAGTGTGACAGCTGGTATTTTCACGTTGTTTTTGCCGGAGACTGTCAACAAACGATTACCAGACACAATAGATGAAGGGGCAAGATTTGGAACGTATGTATATATCTTCTTATATTTTTTCAACAGTAAGTATGTAAATTGTATAAGACCTTTCGTCATTCTATGAAGGCGTCATTTTTGAGTTTTTTTCTTGTTATTGCTTTTAAACTGATTACTAGTAAACAACAACTGTCCGTAATTTATTGACAAAAGAACAGTGATATAATGAATGATAGACTAGAACTGTTGGCCTTCATATTTCTTTTATAAGGATTTTTAACATATTTTAATTATAATTATATAAAATCTATTTTAAGAGAGTAAAATGTTAATTTTCAGATCTCGGGAAGACTTGAACGTTTGCGTATCTGCTGTTGACTACTCTGATGATTCGGAGGAGACTAAATTCCCTCCCCCAGAGGACAAAACACTTCTTTGATGGAATGATGAAAGGTGCTTACAGTCATTCACAGCAACACCTTCGATTAGAATTGGTTCCAAATTGATGTGTTCCATGATCTTTTTCCTACGAAATTTGAACATGATATTCGACATGAATATTAGTTAGAATATTTTTCGTATGTATGATGTATGTTACTCAGATTCATCTTCACTTGGTAGCTTGATCGAAAAACTGTGTACGTTACGTTCTCATTAAAGATTAACGTTATGCCAAAATACACCGGAATATTCAATGAATGACTACCCGTAAGAATGTACTTCTCTGTGTAAAAGTGTTAATGAGCTAATTAATTCTATATCGGCCCTGTTAACAGTTAGGCCGATGTATATGACAAACGACCAGTATAACAGAACTTGCACATTATTGTTTTGCGCATACAGAAAAGGTGCATTCACTGTGATTTGAAATATAAGGGCATTCAGATTATTTTTTACTATTAAGTTTAAAACAAAATTAACGTATATCGTAAGGACAATGTATGAGAACATTTTTTTCGAAGCATTGCGAATAGAGATTCAAGAAATTAGAAGTAGTTTATGTGCATTATTCGGAATATATATAAAACATTGGTTTTGTACTAGAATATGATCTGCCTAGTGATTTTAGTAATCATTCCTGTTTCTATTTAACCATTTCAATTTCTAAGAAGAAGTACATCACCACAAAAATTAGACCATCTATCAATGAATGAAACTGACTTGTACGCCGATGTTGTGAACAGATCAATGGAAGAATGTCGAGTTGATCGACTTAATCGATTATCTGATTTATATAAATGGTTGTCTAACACAAAAACGTATTTCTTTTCATGTTAAGATAACACTGTTATCTTCATCACAAGTAAATGACCAGTGTAGCGTGTTTACAATGAGGAGGTAAGTTGGTACCAGATGGTTTATCGAAGCATCTATAAAGATAAAAAAATCTCTTTAAGATGCAGGAGTGTCCTAAGCGATGTGAATGTGAAGGGAAATAATATATATCGATAGTATAATGTTATATTCCGAAGTTAATCCTTGTCGCCTTGTAATGAAAAAAATTATGTCATGCATGGTAACCCGTGAATACATAAAATAACTAGTCATGCATGGTAACCTGTGAATACATATAAACATTATGTCATGTCTTTCACAACGAGGTTATTACTCAAAATAAACACTTCAAGAACAATTTGATGTTTGTGAATCGTTTTGATGTAATTAGCATTATGCTTTTGTGTGCTATCTTTTGCGTAATCAATACGAAACATGATATTAACAAGACATCCTTAATGCCAAATACGCATTTTCCATGCAAAACCTCATATGGTATATCGTAAGGCAAATTTCTTTTTGTTTTGTATCTATTATTCGAGTTTTGAATTAAAGATGCTCCACCGCCGACTGAACATAAATGATACCTATCATTTGAAGAATGATCGGTGTTTAATCGTGTATATATATGTGTCTTAATTACACAAAACATAATTTTAGATTTTTTTGTTTTCTTGCTTTCGTTGCATGCGCAAGCAATCAGTACTTCATTCCATATAGGACATAGCGCCATAGATTTTTTTCGGGATGCAATTAATTATTTTTAATATTTTTATCTTGAAGTGAAAATTAGAAGTTCAAATGTTTCAATGGTGGTAATGGTTTAAAGTAAGTAATTTCTGTAGCTAAAGAAAAAAACTAAATCTTCATAGCATTCCATTTTCATTACACATCATTGTATATAACCAAGAATTCGTGAAGAAAAACCCTATATTCATATCTAGAATTTTTTTTTTCATATTTCAGCATTTATAATCAGCAAAACATATCATAAACACCGGAATGGAAGTCCTTCCGTGAAAAACGTTTTATATAGCTCTTCATTGTTCATTTTATGTGAGGTTAATGAAATTATCCTTAGGGGGGTTTTCAATGTAAATGTTGGTGAATAAAAAATAAATCGTTGAAGCTTAAGTCGTAAAATCGCATAAAAAGCGCAAACATAGGCTTGGTTTATCTTACCTAATATCATATTAAAAAAGATATCAAACATTAAAGACGTTTTTATATTTAAAGACTGAAAGTGTCGTTAATGTCAATAGCGAATGATTTATTGTCAACGGTGATTTATGTACTTAATAATACCTTAGGTGCTTTTTTGTAGTATGATTTTTTTTCTTTAACGTGCTCAAATATACGCAATACGAAATAAACTAAACTATGATCTTAGCTAATGATACATTTCATAAGAATCGCAGCTGGCAGCTAAGTCATTTAATCCATGAAAAAAAATCAGTAAGTAATAAATGCAAGTTATGTTTTCGATCTCATTATCTTTCATACATTTGCACATGAAATATTGCGCAAAATCATACCTGGTATATCAAATTACAAAAGATCCCTTGCAGTATATGAACTAGATGTTTATTAAGTACTGTCATTAAACGGAAAACAACATACACGTTCAAATAAGAAGGTTTATTCCATATAGAATTACATATAAATATTCTTTTAAAGGGCCAAAACCTTTCCGAAACGAGTTTTAATTTTTAAAATGGGAATGTAAAACAAAATCGATAATTTTGTAGAGTCGCAAAAGTTGTTAACTTACCATAACTAACGGTTAATACTACAAGTACCATCACCTTCTGAACAATTAAATTAAGATAAATAAAACGTTAATTTCAATGTTTTTCCGCCGTCGTCCTAAATACCACGTGGTAGTTGACTATCACTACGCCGGGGTGATGACTCTCCACAGTTATCATATATTACGCAGGAAATCTTGCATATGTTTGATGTTGTTACCTCAACTTAGGCCATCTGTATACAATTTCTGATGTTATTAATATTTTTCAGAAACCTTTTTATTTGCCCTGAAAATATATTTGGCCTTTAAGTCTGTCCATGTATTCAGTTCGTGCCTTTCTCACCAATTTTCACCTGATACAAGCTAATATGGCGGGGTTTAAAGCGCCATTGATCCCACTGACACAAGTACAGGTAAAGACGCTATGCACTTACATCCCCCGTTATGGGGGATTTGATTCATTAATTAATTAGAGGTCTTTTGGGAATGGACGTTGGTAGCATTTGATATCAAATAAACAGACAGAAAAGATATGAGGGCATCTGTACGGTGGCTGATTTGTGACATTTCGTCTTTTCGTCTTTTCGCCCCGAAAAGACGAGAATTAAGAAACCTTAAATTTCGTCTTTTCGTCTTTTCGCCCCGAAAAAACGAAATTCAACAAATTACGAAAACTTTAGATTTTCGTCTTTTCGTGGCGAAAAGACGAAAAGACGAAATTAAAGGTTTGTTAATTTTCGTCTTTTCGGGGCGAAAAGACGAAAAGACGATATTTTTGAAGGCGAAAAGACGAAAATTAAAGGCGCTAATTAGCGTGCTTCACTTTCGTCTTTTCGTGTTTGACTTTTCGTCTTTTCGTCGCGAAAAGACGAAATTTAAATTTGTTAATTTTCGTCTTTTCGGGGCGAAAAGACGAAAAGACGAGAATTAAGATATTTAATTTTCGTCTTTTCGGGGCGAAAAGACGAAAAGACGAAATGGCATAAATCAGCCACCGTACATCTGACTAGTCTGTCATTCAATGTTCTTCCTTTAAGCATTGATGTCACTATTTTTCAATTTCATCTGGGTATATAAGAAATTTTGTTTACAAACTGTGTGAATCCGCATATCGGGCATATCTGATTCTCACAAAAGTTTACAAACAAAATTTATATCATAACCTGATGAAATTTAAAGAAATATTGACATCAATGCTTATAATGAATTTTCAAGATTACTTGGTGAAATAAGAAAAACATTTACACGTACAATTCCATCGATTTTCCAAGGAATTATTTTTCCGAATCAATACGCAACGTCAATGTTTCTATTGTGACGTCACGATTACGTTGGGTTTTCGCACTATTCTCGGATTTATTTTTTTTTTCATTGTGGTTTAAATAATTTTTCTTTGTTTTCATACCAAATCTTGCTTTCTGATTGGCCAATATTATTTTTGCATACCACTATATTTACATATGCCCATTCTAGTCAACGGGAGGGGAGTTACGTTCAAATTCGTGTAAACGCAACGACGCATGAATACAAACCCAGAGTAGGATCGGACTACTTCTAGTTCACGCTACGGTAAGATTTTGCGTCATATGATAATCTAAATAAGTTTTAGTTACTTAATTTACATTTCACTTTTTCACAGATGACCGATTTGCTTTGAATCAATAATAAACTAAAAAAAAGGATTTCGGTCTTCTATTTGTCTCAAGACTGATCCTTAGGCGGCACAGACAATATCATGCTGGTCATTAGTCTACTAGATTGGCCTACTGTATGAAGTGTGAACAAAGTTTCCTCGTTGTCGGATTCAAAATAATAATAAAGAGTTGATATTAGAACCAATTAAAATGTATTTGACATCAAAACAGAATATGTGATCAAGCATTGTAACGGTAATAAACAACAAAAAGAATCGCTGGTCGAGGCTACAACCGGGGGCTTTCCTCAGGAATGTTCGAGGAATTCCATAGTTACGTCAGCCACACACAATGCAAACACTTGTCTATCATCCGTACAATAAAATAGAAGTCGTGATTATGAAGAATTTAGTCTATATCGCGTACGTAGACCGATACATACATTACAAACATTCAGCAGTTCAACAGTCATACCGTTTGATCAACAGACTATTTCACAGTTACTTTCCTCGGTTGAAAATCAAATATTGCGGCTCGCTCCACTTCGGACCGCATCACTACCCTGACAACGATACCGGTAGTCGTTCCGCCTCGTTTATCTCAATTTTTATTCGAAATGTACATTATTGATACATTATTAAATTGAAAAAATAAACATAATTTAAAAATAATTAAAGGTGTTATTGTCATATTTCAAAACAAACTGCAGCTAAAACATTTAACAATCGGAACTATATCTTCGGTCATCCTGACTACAGTAGTTACCCAACTTAGCAACCATCACTGTTTTCAATTTGACGTAAAAGTAGACTTATGTATGTAAATATAAAGATTGAACAGTGTTCTGATTGCGTTAAAGGTGGTATGAACGCAATGTGATACAGATATATTCTACATGTAGCGCTAATGCGCTACATTGAATATGTCTGTATCCCATTGCGTTCATACCACCTTGAACGCAATCAAAACACTGTTCAATCTCTATATGAAAAAAAATCCGAGAATGGCGCGAAACCCCGACGTTATCGTGACGTCACAATAGAGACATTGACGTTGCGTATTGATTCGGAAAAAAGAGTCCCTTGAAAAACCACTATAATGTTACATGAAAACAAAGAATCGGCAAATAAGAAAGCCAGATTTAGTATGATTATGGAACACTAAAGCTGTCTCATATGGTTCAAACATACTATATGAATTTCTGTTTTCATTATATCATTTAAGCATTACATGTAATGTCGTTATTTTATTACATGTATTATTATTATTTTGTCGAGACATGAAAAAAATGTTTCCAAACTGTGTGAATCTGCGTAGCGGATTCTCACAAAAGTTCGCAAAATAAATAATTACCACAACCCGATTCTAGGATGCCCTTAAAACTTGAAAATAAGCCGGTTTTGAAAATAAGCCGTACTCGGAAAAAAAGCCTGTAAATAACTTATGTAAAAACAAACTTGTAAATATAATAAGCCTAATTGAAGAATAAGCCATTTCTGGAAGCATGATTGTTTCAAACAACTGGCGAAAATGGCAAAGTTGAATTCTATAAATGAGGACCTTGGTTTCTTGACAATATATGTTTATCGATAATCATTTAGATGCATTTGTTAAACCCCATATTTTCTTCTTCTGCTTCTTTTGTCTACCTGCTGTCTATAGTTGTGTAGGAATTATAGCTATATAGAGCCATTAATTGATATACATATGCATTAGAAAAATAAAAAAAATGTACATACTGTATCCATTCTTATACATTGTACATGTATTTATGGTATAAATACAGTAGATCTTGTTAATATTAAATATTACAACTTACTAAACTGATTTCTAAACACCTCCCAATTCTCTAATTTAATCTGCGTAAAAAATGTAAACAACCAAAGGTAAACATGTCGTCATAAAATGGCATTTAATCCCCTAAACAATAGATTGACCTGCGTAAAAATGTAAACATGTCGTCATAAAATGGCATTTAATCCCCTAAACAATAGATTGACCAGCGTAAAAATGTAAACAACCAAATGTTAACATGTCGTCATAAAATGGCATTTAATCCCCTAAACAATAGATTGACCAGCGTAAAAATATAAACAACCAAATGTTAACATGTCGTCATAAAATGGCATTTAATCCCCTAAACAATAGATTGACCAGCGTAAAAATTAAACAACCAAAGGTTAACAATGGATTTAATCCCCTAAACAATAGATTGACCAGCGTAAAAATGTAAACAACCAAAGGTTAACATGTCGTCATAAAATGGCATTTAATCCCCTAAACAATAGATTGACCAGCGTAAAAATATAAACAACCAAATGTTAACATGTCGTCATAAAATGGCATTTAATCCCCTAAACAATAGATTGACCAGCGTAAAAATGTAAACAACCAAATGTTAACATGTCGTCATAAAATGGCATTTAATCCCCTAAACAATAGATTGACCAGCGTAAAAATGTAAACAACCAAAGGTTAACATGTCGTCATAAAATGGCATTTAATCCCCTAAACAATAGATTGACCAGCGTAAAAATGTAAACAACCAAATGTTAACATGTCGTCATAAAATGGCATTTAATCCCCTAAACAATAGATTGACCAGCGTAAAAATGTAAACAACCAAAGGTTAACATGTCGTCATAAAATGGCATTTAATCCCCTAAACAATAGATTGACCAGCGTAAAAATGTAAACAACCAAATGTTAACATGTCGTCATAAAATGGCATTTAATCCCCTAAACAATAGATTGACCAGCGTAAAAATGATAACAACCAAATGTGTCAATGTTCATCTTCGCGTCTGATCGCACTGTAAAATATACCGCATTTAATCCCTAAACAATAGATTGACCAACTCTAGATCACTGCCTATTGTCTTGATGTGTCAAGTATACATCTTGCGTCTGATCGCACTGTATTATATTCCGCGATCGATATGCTTTATTAAAAAAGATACGAAATTTGAAATAAAAAAAAACTCACAAAAAATTATATTTATAGACAAGAACTTAATAAAAAAAAATAAAAAAGTAAGAGATGAAATCAAATCTAGAAGTGAATAAAACGCTAGTAAATATTGCATTGTTTTCATAGTGGTATGCAAAATAAGTATTGACCAACCAGAAGCCAGATTCGGTATGAAAACAAAGAAAAAATAATTATATGGTTTTATAATTATATGATTTTATCTTATCATTTGATGGTATCATTTATCAATATTCGATTTGATTTGATCAATATATATATACCATTTGCTTCTACTATTTTTTGTTTCCATTCGTCATGGTAATACTTTTTTATCACTATATCAATTTATATTTTTGATAGATATCGATCATTGATAATTATGTACATATTTTCTTAGCATTTGCGCTAAAGCAGGTATGTTTATAGTATGTCTCTAACCATTAATAAATTGTAAATACAAAAATACTGTTTCTAAAAATAGAATTTCCATTTTTGTCTAAAGCTCAGTTTTCAGAAAATACCAAATTTTGTCAAACAATAGACTATTTAGCCTTTACATTACATAAGGCAAAACCATATTTTCGGATGTTTGTATGAAAGTATATATATAAAAGCGATCCTCGGACGGCAGGACATCTCCGGTAATCATATATGATATGTGAAGAAAGTAGGGAAAGATAGTTACAAAAAATATCTTCTCTCCATTTTTCGCTATTCCTTCCTTCTCCCTAACATCCTCGTACTTTAGGTCCAGTTCCTTCTCAAAAACAAAAACAAACAAAA
Organism: Argopecten irradians; assembly: GCF_041381155.1. Classification (NCBI taxonomy): domain Eukaryota; kingdom Metazoa; phylum Mollusca; class Bivalvia; order Pectinida; family Pectinidae; genus Argopecten; species Argopecten irradians. The sequence goes on along the minus strand of NC_091142.1, from coordinate 30,081,115 downwards.
AACATCAGCAAATTCCATCTGCTTTTGGTTCTTATTGAACATGACTTAATCAGAACAATTGGCAAATTATGTGTATAGATTGACCTATTAACTGAATACTGTCTCCCCTCCTCTTCCTTCTCTTTCAGCTCCCCTTCTTCCTATTTCCCATTCTGATTTCCTTCACAAGCTTTTAACTTCTTATTGTACTTACTGAGCATGACTAATTTATCAGCATCAAGGCAAATAATGAATAATTCAATTCAATCACATAACTTCCATTTTATTTACAATTTAAAACGTATCCAATGTTAAGACAATTACCAAATGTACTGACAGATCGAAGGTAAACAATAGTTGAGCAATACACAGGTACTAGACTAACATAAGGAAATTACGTTATGAATATTACCAATACAATACAATACCATACATTACAATACAATACAATATCATTTTCTTTAAGTATCTCAAAATCACAGTATAATAAAAATTATCACATAAACTTTAAAAAATATTTATGATGTTCAGCCGTATTCAGCTTATGAGACACTAAAATTAGGAGCGAAAGAAAGATAACTGTTAAATGACTGGCACAAAAGAAGGATAACTGTTAAATTGCTGCCACAAAAGAAAGACAACTGTTAAAGAAAGATAAATGTTAGATTGCTGACACAAAAGAAAGATAACTGTTAAATGATGACAGAAAAGAAGGATAACTGTTAAATTGCTGACACAAAAGAAAGATAACTGTTAAATGACTGACACAAAAGAAAGATAACTGTTAAATGATGACACAAAAGAAAGATAACTGTTAAATGATGACACAAAAGAAAGATAACTGTTAAATGATGACACAAAAGAAAGATAACTGTTAAATGACTGACACAAAAGAAAGATAACTGTTAAATGACTGACACAAAAGAAAGATAACTGTTAAATGACTGACACAAAAGAAAGATAACTGTTAAATGACTGACACAAAAGAAAGATAACTGTTAAATGACTGACACAAAAGAAAGATAACTGTTAAATGGCTAACACAAAATAAAGATAATTCTGATCTGACGCTCTATATAAATGACAATAAAGTAATTTCGCCTATTGACCGGTCACAAATTTGACTGTTGACCAGGGCGGAACGTTTGCATGCGTTTATTTTTGACGTCATAATTAAATGTTGACGCCATAAACACTGGCGCGCCGTACTTTCGACGACAGTCTATCTCACCTTTTCAGTCAACAGTCAAAACTCTTTCCCTCGGTGTTGGCGCCAACACTATAAACTGTTTCCCTGGACCTCCGGCTGACACAACAGACAGATAACTGTTAAATAGCCATTTTTTCTTTTCTTTCTTACAAACATTCAGAGCTCTAATTATGTGATCCGCTGCAAAATTAAAAAAGATCAAGGAAAGATACTTTTTCCAACATCAGCTAACAAGTGTTAAATATCAGCAATTGCGTTTCTCAATAACACATAAATTTTACAAGCGTAAGTCAGTTAAAAATATTGTGATTATTATCAAGTCGAAAATTATTGACGTATAACATGTTAATTCCAATGGATCATAAAATACAGCAATGGACATCGCTTTTTAATGATAGCGGTAGTATAATATTTAACGATACCACTTTAAGACACACAAAAAAACTACCATAATGGACAAAGCAACAACCAAACTTAACTCGGAATTTTGAAAGAGGCTATCTTTATTATAAGGATTAATTTCAATATTATTTTGTATGTTGTTGAGATATAACACAAACATCTGAGAGCACTTTATTTAGTGTACACATTTTTGTGCTACATAACAGAAAAAATCGTATCAAGTGAATTCTTTAATAAACTGATTTATCTCTTACGCTTGCAATATTTCCGCTACCAAACCTCAATTTACGATTTATATTTTAATACTGGATTTAAGATTTGTCTCTTCATTTAATGTGTTCTAGTGACAATCATATTACCAAATAAAGCACTAAACGTGTACAACGACATACATTATACTTGTATTATTTTGATAAAGGAAGGATTACACACATGTACTGATAACGAAGCTTTACCTAATCAACAATGTGTTCTAATTGGTAAATTTTAAGTGAAAATATCAAAACTGATATTATACTTCGAAAATGAAATAAGTAACCTTACTATCGCATATCATTCATCATAAATGACATTATCTGTACTATGTAATAAACTAATAATAATAGGAATATAATATCCTATGTTCCCTGCAAAAAAGGTATCAACAAAAACATGTTTTTTCGAAAAAGTAGTGTAGTAAAGAGAAAATGTTCAATCTTTATTTTCATCAACAAATACGATAAGCGCTGCAAAAGCCGTTTTTCAAGTATTCACTATACTATTATGTCTGAAAGGAGCCCGAGATAAATAGCCCTGACGCCAGGCTTAGACATTATTACAGACATATGCATGTCTAGTGTAGGGCCAGAGCGCACTACTACATGAAAAGGTAGAACCCGCTTATATCGTTTGGTATCTTGGCCTAGCCTGAAACTAGCAATCAGCAGTCAGTGCGTCTGGTGAAAGTATACAGGAAAGTGACATTGTCAGGTTTTATTCGTGCGTTTTTCGTGTCATGAAATTCGCAATGTTGTCAATTACGACGATAATGTATAAAGAAAACTGTTATGAAAACGCCATGAGAGCTTACAGCACACTCAAAAATTGCAAGTAGCTTCTCAGATTCTACAATTAGCATAACAGTTCCAAGAATCCATGTGCTTGCTAGAAGCGTTAATATTCCCATTAAGACAAATAGTCTTTGCTCTATTGTACGAGATATAACATATGTGAGTTCTGAATGCAAATGGAAGATTATTCCTGTTATTGTAATCATACTACCATATACAAATAAAGCAATAGGTATCACAAACGTCACAATGAGTACAGAAGGCTTTGAGATAAAACAGAACATCCCTCCGTACCAGTTTTCGTCTGGTGACAAATACAAATTCATTACTCTTGTAAATAATGCAATCACGGAACTACTGCCTACACCGAAACTTACAAAGCAAACTATACTGAAGGTTGGCTTCGAATTGTTGCTTCTTTTGGAATGTCGCACTTCTTCATGTAAGTAAACAGAGCAAAGAAAAGAAAACACAAAATCGCTAAGAAACACAAAGTGATGAAAAAAACCTAGCCATTCGCAAAATATTTTGATTCCTCCATTGTACAGTTGTGAATACAAACGACTATAGTGTGTCAGTAATAGGCACGCTGAAGTAAATAGCTGAAAAAGTAGCAACATAAAAATGAGGTCTAATGTACCATTCTGTACACAAGGAAATACAAAATATCGTATCATACATAAAAGAAGTCCTATCATTGATGTACAAGTACAAATTGTCATGGCGATCGTTCGGAACGGGATGTCCGGAATTGGGCTGACGATCTGGTATTTAGACAGATATGTCCGGATACAAATATAATAACTGTTACTATGATAAACAACATCTGACATATTTATGTAAATTCCATTTAAATCAAAGTGCAAATCTTCTTCAGACGTCTCATTTATCGCCATTCTACTAATTCCCTGAAAAGTTAAATTGCTTCTGTTCATAACATTGACCCGCACAGCAGGACATGGTAACTGATATCCGCTCCAATATTGCTCCATAATGTACATTGGATTGTCAAAAGAGGCATTCGTTTGACAGGATAACTCATTGACATCATGAATATGTTGCATTGTGACACCATTGAAAAGGGTTCTGCTAAAATGTACAATGGCGCCCATAACCTGTTGTATTTCGTATTCCGTTGAGCACATATAGTGCTGTTTCTTTTTTAGAAGATATCGTAACACAACTATCGTACAGGTATCGTTGAAAATTATATCTTTTCCATGAAAAAAACCTGCAGCTGATTTTACCTGGTCTACTGCACTAAAAAAAGTCATGCAGCCCTGTAAAGATGACGAAATTGCCCTTAACAAGTCAGAAAATATCCGAAATCTAGTTACCCAATCATCGTGATTGAAATGACCATTCACTTGCAAAACTAAATCCAAGATCTTCCCATCACTTGAAGTTACGACATTTCGGCATTTTCCTCCGTGGGGCTCCATATTGATTGGACAATACAATCGCTGACACTCTGCCTGGGGAGAAAATTGGATGATGTTACATAAATAATTTCAAATTGGTGAAGATTTATTTAGTTTTACTTCTAATTTTCTATCATCAGCTCCTTTCAATAAGTATTTTCCTGTGTAAAGAAGATGATTGGGCTAAATATCACCAGAATGTGTAATTTGCGGACGGCCATCTTTGTTTACAATATGTTGTGTGTCTGTACGACTATGTTGCGGAGGCTTGGGTATATTGCTGTCGTTTTCTTTTTACAGTAATTGTAGGACCTGTTTACAGTGACATCTTACTGAAACATACCACCAAACAACACACCCCACATTATAATGGAGACGGACAACCCAGTCGTCCCACTCCTTTAAAATACATGTACCAGTCTTATAGTCTAAGGTTTATCTCGACAAGCGGACATAAACCACAAGGGCAATCGCTCACTTCTATAATGAGGCAATAAATTAGTTAACACTAAGAAAAGTATAGGATCCAAAGTTTAGTCGCCTTTCAATATCATGCAATGTGGCAGCAGGTACAATGTTATTTCTCAGTACTTCGAAATTTAATAAAACAATAAAGAGGGTATTCGTAAAAAGATTAAAAAGTTTATGTTGTAAAATGTTTCTTTAAACATTGATAAGCGATTGGTGAAGTTAGTTTTGATTGTAATAACATATGTTTATAAGGAATTATTACTCTTATCGAAGCATTAAATTAAAAATAAGGACATTGCTTCATTTTCACAAAATAAAGAATAAAACATAAAATTGGCAACATTAGCTAATTATTAGATGTGAGCATTTTTTTTTACATTAATAAAAGATAACACCAGATGCTATGTTATGATACGGAATTTCCTGGGCTCAGTTTCATGAATATTCCTTAATTATATCTAAGAAAATCTAAGAAATTCCTTAATTCAAAATTTTCCATAGGAAAGTATTACAGATTTTAAGGAAGGCTTCTTAACTAAAGACTGTTTCTTTAAACATCTGAAATGCTTTCATATGGGGAATTTTAAGGGATTCCTTTTTAACTGGGCATTGATCGGCTTTTGTATTTTTATACCTCAATTTGACAATTTGAAGAAAACGCCGGATGTTATGTATACCTGCTTAAGCTGAATCCCGATAACATTCACTGTCAGTGTCATCTTTAACATAACATTACACTGATAACAGGTTTGCTGATAAACATTAAAAATTTAAGCGTAGATAAATGTATGAAGGATATATATATTCTACCCGAGGATTACAAAATGTAACACCCTAGGCCTGCCGAGGGTTTTACAACATTTTGTGATCTCGAATATCACCATCCTTTGTATCCACATATGAATGAGTATTTTTCTCTCATACTTCATACTTATTTTCAACACAAATCCCGTTGTTTGCATCTTTTATAATAAAAACAGTCTAATTTCTGGAAAAATGTAAAAAATTAACCGAGAAAACAGTATTTTTCTTGATGTCATGGCATCACGAGGATGTACATTGTATTGTATATGGGACTAGCTAAAAGTACAGCTGTACGTATGAGAGAAAATTTCGCTTACTTTTCTTCTCCGGATTTCATTTCATAACATTAAGTTATACATTTTGTATAACTGTCAGCGGAGGAAAGTTACGAAAAATACATAATATTGGTATTCAAGGATAGAACTGATATTATACATTGTACTAAATATCTTCCTATCGAATAGGACCAAAATTCGGGTCGCAAATTCTCTCAGAAATTTTCATTTTAACAGGTAAATTTACATTAAAAAATCATGTCTGATGATTTTCTATGGTCAAAAAAAAAGAATAAAAAGAAGAAGCAAGAGTATCACTCTGATTTACCTGGTCGGGGAGGAGTATTTCTGTCTCATCACAGACCGGTATAGTTGACCCAGTCTTGAAGAGTAGGGATGCGTCGATCACACTGACTAACGACACCTCTTCCGAACGTCTGTTTTCATAATCGAACCTCCGTTCCAGAAAACACATGAAGGGCCATGTCATTGTTGTGTTGTATCCAATCATATCGAACATACATTGTGACGTCCTGTAAACAATACCCAGGTGTTTTACTGGCTTCAGGATACGATTTCTACAAGTGTCATTATTAACAGATGCAATAGTGTTCAAAGGATCATATTTAAAATGACTGAAACAATGTCGCACTTTGACGGATTTCGGGGGTACAAAACGATAATCACAACCTTTATATCCCAGTATAACAAAAATCGACTCTGACAATGCACGCTTATCGCCATATGTGTTATACAAGAAATATTCCGCTCGACACCGTATTTCCAGTAACCATGGTACCCAGTTCTTTACCTGGTTACATTCTGCGCAGTATTTATTTTTGAAACTGACGTCTGTGTAGGTATCAGTAACAGGGACGATATTAATGATGTCATTCACGTCATCGTGAGAGAAATAGTCTTCACATCTCCGTTTCACTTCTGTGTCAACAAATGCGGACCGGGGACACCTCGATATCATGAACATGCCTTTATTTTCGTTTATTTTTGCCGATGACCTGTTGATAACAATCGTACATGAGCTCCTGTTGATGAATTCAAGTTGTCGGCGTTCAGTTTCTGTCATCTCTTTCGTCACATTCCCCGCATCGTAACAACAATCGTCGTAATACCTACATAGCGAGTCACACTTACAGAACATCAGTTTCCGTCTATGGAAACAAGAGTGATAGTCAGTATGACACTTTTCAACATCGTTCAACCAGATGTCTCTCTGTTGTTGTGACTTAGATATAAACGAACATGATAACCAGACAACCATAAGGTATCCATACAATCCTGTCTCCATAGTTACACTAGATGAATACCTTAACAACTATAACCGTTCTAAGGGAACCGAAACATGTAAAGGTCTGACACCGAGAGTTTATATAGTTTGGTGTTACATAAGCTTTGGAAAAACACAAATGCTACAATTCAGCTATAAACCGTTGTCATGGATATGAACGGTTAGAATATTGTAAAATTGCGACTGGTCGGTCAACTAATTGTCTGTTACGCAAATTCGATGTGTCAATTTGCAAAAGACACCAGCTGCAAATTTCAATTCACGCCAAGCATTATTAGTTTATATTTCCTGCCTAATGATCAATAAACGTTCTCATGTCATAAATGTTGTGTTGATATTTTACTGCCTGGCAATAAATCTAGACTGTTTACATAAATGAAGATAAAAAATATGTTTTGATATTCTGCATTTTAGGAAAATTGGAAGAGGAAAACTGCATTACCACCAGCCGTAATCATGAGTTTATAACATACTGATAATGTAACGATATGTAACTTAAACATTTGATATTTAAACATTGACATGTAACTTGATGATTTAGCTCCCCAAAAGCATATGTCGGCCTATAAGAGAGCCGAAATCTAGGAATCATATATTCCTGGTTTTGAATAAAGCGCCTTCAATCACCGCCATGTTCAGTGACTTCGGGTTTTGTCGGATTCCTAATCGTATCACGTGACTGACGTTCGACACGACCTGCACGTGGTGAGCCAGGTAACTAGCGTAAGCACACATGTGTTTGTTTACGTTTTCCTTCTGGCCTATATGAGCAAATCATGCTAGTATATGTCCACATATTGAGTATTTGAAAAATCCAATTTACACATTACCGTAAAATGTTGTGTGTATCAAATATTGTAATGTGCGAGCATTATTTTCTTTGTAGATAGAGTCTGGTGAGGTCGACCACATATTTTGTTTATGAAAAATTGTTGATATTTTCTCTTGGTTTCACAACTCTCGTTTTACTTCGAGATTGTCGCGACGATGTTCGGAAGAGTTCGGAATGATTCGGCATCTTTTGAGCCTATTTTTCACGTGTACACGTTAAAAAGATTTTTTACTTTTATAATCCAAGATACTTCCAGTGCTGCAACTTTATAAAAAGTGGTAAAATTAGAAAGTTTAAACCTCAGGCAGACGGAGAAAAATGTGTATAACACTTAAACAGTTTTCACTATGACCAAAAGAGCGAAAGTTATAGACCATACAACTTTAATGTCCTGACAACATTACGTAATGCGTTTTGTTCACATTAGATTAGTTCAGACAAAGAAAAAAACACATAATAGCCAATACGTAACATTTATATAAAACGATATAAGAGACATAGGATTTTACATGAATGTCCATTTCATATGAGATTTTATGAAGCGAGTCTGAGAAAGTTTTATGTTGGCGAGCCTTTGCGAGCAAATATTAAAACTTCGAGACGAGTTTCAAAGAAGCTCATATGAAATGCACACAAATTTAAGATACTTTTAATCACATAACTACGAATACCTACATATCAAATAATTTCAATTCAAAATGTATTCCAAAAATCTTCGTAATCCTGACGGCACGTCATTTTTCCTGACGTCACAATGAATTTCCAGCCAATGAGAATCGATCCAGAGCATATTACACTAGTGACAATCGCAAAAATATTACACGGGCGAAATCACTGGATATCAGGTGGATGTGATAAAAGAATATATCAGATGAGAAGAAGAACAAATTAGCCTATAACAGAAGAATAAATTTGGCGATAACAGAAGCATAGATAAGCCGATATCAAAGAAGACCAGATAAGCCGATATCAAAGAAGACCAGATTAGCCTATAAGAGAAGAATAAATAAGGCGATGAGAGAAGAATACATAAGGCTATAAGAGCAGAATAGATTAGCCGATAAGAGAAGAATAGATTAGGCGATATCAGAGAATAGATTAGCAAATATCAGAGAAAAACAGATTAGCCGATAAAAGAAGAATAGGTTATGCGATATCAGAGTAGAATAGATTAGTCGATAAGAGAAGAATAGGTTATGCGATATCAGAGTAGAATAGATTAGTCGATAAGAGAAGAATAGATTAGGTCATAAGAGAAGAACCGCCGCATTTTTATGAATTATGAAATATGTGACGTTATCTTCCGTTATGTATATTAGCTATATAGTTAGAACAACCTCTTATTCTACATACTTATAACACAACAGTTTAGGAAACAAATTCACTCCACACCGTGTATTCCTATAGACTATTTGAAGGGGTCGATAATTCACTTAATTTTGTTCTAAAACTTCATTTTGAAAACCAAATTTTAAGACTAATTAAAATAATGTTAAATGCACATTCTTTAAACGGCTTTTGATATGAAAAATGTAATTGTAGAACTTTGATAATTTTGTAGAACCAACACTACAACTTCCGCCAAAGTCTATTCCGTCGTTGCATTTTACAGAGTTACTTGCCTTTGCGATTATTACGTTGTTGTTTTTTTATTACATGCATAGCGTCATATTTCTACACAAAAAATATGACGTCATTTTCGCACACAAAGTAATGAGGTCACTATGAAAATGATATTTTCACTGTCAAAGTTGCATTCTGATTGAAAAATCGAGTGAAAATATCAAAATTTATGTATTTATACTATTAGTATTTATACTATTACCGGAGTGAAGTAAATCGTCTTAATGTTCACAGTAAAAACTTTTGATTTAAACATATTTTATTTCAAAAATATGTTCATTTGCAATAATTGGCAAACCAGCATTTCCAGACAAAATTAGATTTAGAGATAAAGGGTTATATGGTATCAACTTGGTTAACATTTCATGTCTTATATTTCTATATAGTGGACATAGGAAAAAAATAATGATAAGCTTTTTCACTGTGGTAGCCACAGGCACAAGAAGGAGAATCAACAAGATTAACACGATACAAATCACAATTAAGATGGCGGCTACAATAAAGTTTAGTTAGTAGAATATTCAGATAACGTGGTCCGTAGTTGAAAAACAAGGCGGCTGATGGCGTTCAGGAGTGATAGCAGCTTTAAATTTGCTAACTGTAGTTTGTTGCCAATTTGGTTCAGAAAGATTGTTCCAATTTATTCTATACGCAAATACTAGCCGATTTTGTTTACCATAACTGCATGGTAACATTGAACTTTGAACTTGCGTATGAAAATGTTCAATACAACATAAAGGGGCTACTTTTTTAAAAGAAACTCATGGCTTTGTTTACGTTTTGACGCAACATTACGTGTATATTGTTGTTTTTCACAGAATTTTGGAAAAAAAGTAAACAATACATATATGTTTTATATTTTTATATGTTAGAGTCTACAAACATTTTTTTTAATTAACAATTGTATAAAGAAACGGGAAAAAATATCCCGACCGGGGTGACCTGCAGTGCCTTCATTTTTGTTAAAAATGATGGATGTCAAATGTAAACATTACCTTTGTGTCTGTGTCCTACGATCGAGTCTTAAGGGTTGACGGTCGTGAGACCCTCTGACAGAGCTAGGTCAGTTATAAACATATTCTCTTGTCTTTGTTCTTTGATAATTTAATCATGTGTATTATAAAAAAAACCGCTAGTAATCCACGTGTTGACAGTTACGCGTCACCACAAATACATTGTGTCCATCGAACACAAGTGAAGTTGTTCCATCTATCGATGGCGATGGATCTAAGCGTAGATTATATAATCACATGTCTCCTAAGGATGTAATATCATCAAGTCAGACGACAATCTCAAACACACTGAACTACTTGAACACCGGTGTTTCGACAACTTCGGCAAACTCCGGTGTGTAAGCGTGCGTCAGCTTCGCCTCGCTTCACAATAACGGTGACCGAGTTCACACATGTGACCGAGTTAAAACACTTTATGTTATTACGCTACATATTAACTTTTAGCAAAATTGAATATATATGTAAAGTTTTGATCTGATTAAATATAATTATCTCTGAAATTTACATTGTTTGTTATGTTAATTTTATACTAAAATATTGAACTTTTTTGTCGTCGCGGATGAATAATTCTACCTTACGTGAAGAGTCATCATTCGCTGTTCAATTGAGTAAGCTCCTTCCACTTTTGACCGACTTTTATTAAATAATTACGTCACTTTCAAATGACGACTTCATTGGATAAAATATAAATAAAAAGTCATGTTAGTGTAAATATAGGGATTGGGTTGCGTTTTTATGTTAACCATGCTTGTATGAAGCAATTCCTCTAAGAATATATTCAATATGGGGGCGCTAACGCGCCCCATAGAATTATGCAATGTGAAATGCTATAATTATCATGTTAACAAATTTGTACTTGTTTGTATAGTTCAGACATCATATAACTAGCAAAATCTCCTTGTACTTTCCGTGGTTTAGTTCATACATTAACGGTATTTCTTGTTTCTTGATGAAATATTACTGTTATTCATGAGAAAAAGGGAATATTCTATTTATTACATTTTTACGTCTCTATTCTAGGTCTAAACCAGGCCAACTGATATAAGTAGATGTATTTCAACCAGACGTAATTTTTATTTAGTTCCATATATTTTGAGGAAAAACGTCAGATAATCTGCTACAACACATTTATGTTCGAGTCATTCAAATGTGAAATTGATAGGAAAGATGTACATAATATTTATAATTTAACTTGATATTTAAAAAAAAAGTATCCCAGCCAAAACAATATTTTCACTGTAATTGCTGTCTTCTTATTGGTCAATAGTTTTCACTCAAATGAAACTCTCACTGGTATTTTTAATCGGATGAAATTAACACATATATTTTCACTTTAAAACCTTATTTTCACTCTGTAAATGTAATTAAGTTATATAATTTTAAACATATTGGATAATACAGATATTACTGCATTCCGTTTGGTTCATAAATATGAATTTACCGTTTTGGATTAGAAAACATGACCTATTGGCAGCTATCCTTGATTTCAGTGTTTTAAGCTTATGAACACTATTTGTTAAAAGGCACCAAAGTAACAAAGAGAGATTTACTTATGAACAGATTACTGATGATCCATGTTTGTTCACTCAGAGCGCAACATATCCCAAAGGCGGCCATATCCTATTTTGAGAAATGAAGAAATGTATCAGTGCTAAAATTTCCAATGCATGTCAAGTGTTTTCGTGAAATAGAAAAATGTCCATTCAATTGATACGTATGTGCTTTCACCTTAACAGTCGATAAAATCATTATTTCGTTCCTTGGTGGAAGGCTAGTAGTGGTATCAGCACATACTCTTGATATGTGGTACGGTTGATTTGATCTAGTTCGCCCTGGGACCAGTGTCCTTGGATTTGTAAAACACCCTGCGGTGCCATCACCACTCCATCCAAAGCCTTAAGTAGGTGCATTCCAAGGAGGATGTCATCTCTAATTGGAGCTACACAGACTGGCCATTTGACTTCCGCCTTTCCAATTTCAATTTTTACCTGGATGTTACAAGAAGGTTCCATTAGCTTGCCATTTTCTGCATCAAATAGACTAGCAATTTCTTAATCTTGTAATTCCAATCCAACATTCTTGGCGAAGTCAGACGAGATAACGGTCACATCTGCGCCAGTGTCAACAATGGCTGTTGTCTTTTTACCATTTACTTTCAAAGGTACAATAATGCTTTCCCCATTCCCAGGATTCCCAATCTCATAAACTGGCTTTGTAGATGTTGTGCCTAAATCCCTTGCAGGACTAGGTGATCTTGATCGGTTTGGGCAGCTTCTTTGAAGATGATTGGTGTCACCACAAGTGAAACATGAGAGTGATGGCGATGACGACCTTCGCCGACGAGGACTCGATGATCTCATTGGGCAATCAACCTGGAAATGTGATTTGTCAACACATTTAAAACAAGCTTTTCCTGATTTGGGTGTTGACTTGGCCATGTTTTCAATCATTTACGGAGAACCTTGATGTCGTCCTGAATGGTATTTGTACGTGCAAGAGAGCTTCCGAATTCATCATCATCAGACTCCGATGTCACTCGTCTCATTCATCTATCTAGATCTCTTCCCATCGTGGCCTTGTAATTGTGCTCTATTTAGATTACCAGGTCCAAAGCCTTAGACACAGTTTTTGGATTCTGGTTTAATGTCTGCTACACGAGAATTTCGTATGCCTATTAGGAATGCTTCGGCAGTTACCTCTTTCCTGAAGTCCATTTCCATCTTCGGGTATGGCAGAGCAGCTAGACACCTTGCTTCATCTGCAAATACCTCGTTGGTCTCTGATCTTTGTCTGAGATTCCCAAGTTTCTTTCGTGTGGTCCCAGCTGGGTCTTTCGTTCGTATTGAATCATTTTTTTAAATGCCTAACCAGACTTTCAAAGTTATTTTGCTCTTCAGTGGGCAGCATTGTCATAAATTTTAAAGTGGTCTATCTTAGGCATTCAATGAATCTATCTAGGTTGACCATGCCTTTCAAGCCATTTCGTTTTGCTGCTCGATTAATCTGAAGTCTTTTACCAAGTCCAAGTTGAATTGGAGCGTATTTCGGCCAAAACGATCATTGAGTGTTTTAATCCTTGCATTTGAAATGTCTTTTTCCTCTATGACATCAGAATCAAATCTTGGAGTTGGAGTTTTACTTGAACGTCTGCTGTTATGAATTGAACAGGAATGCACAGGTGATGATATAAACTTAATAAAATCACCGTTGGAACACACAAATGATTCCGGATTTTCAAAGTTTTCTTTTATGCACTCTGAAGCTTTCCCTTTGACATTGTATCTCAGGTCAATGCCAATGGATTGTTTCCTTGTAATGTCATTTGTACCTGCCCATACCAATACAATAATTAAAACAACTATGACCGCATCAAACCGGCAAGTTTGTCTGACGGCTGTTTAAACGGCCATGAACCTTAAATAAGTTATTTTATGTGCTTAGATATGGTTTTCAGGTGTTAATTGAATATTTTATAACAATGATTGGTTATCTAAACCGAAAGGAAACGTGGGGAATATCTACCCAAAAAACGATAAAAATAGACCGCCATATTCTATTTATGGAACACAAAACGAAAGCTGGTCGAAAGCGAGGTTATAATGTACAACAAACTTTCTGACAAGACAAGGAATATTAGTTTTCCACATTTTAAGATTATTTTCTAATTTACGATGGTTTACATATATATAAATATAAGACATATTTGTTAATATTCGTTATAAAACGATTTGTATTTTGCGTAAGAATGATAGGTCAAAAGTCACACGAGGATTTTTTTTCGACGGGGCACCATAAAGGGAGGTTCTTGACTTACTGCAAATATGTACATCACGCAAGTATAAAGTGGGAAGTTGCTCCCGTCTCTTTCAGTTCAGCGATCCATTTAATTATTTTTTTTCTTTCTTTCCACTCAGAGTTGAGAATATTAGAAGATCCATTTATATTTACCTACTTTCCTAATAGCGCACGTTACTGACTCTTTTCGTAATCCGTTTTCTATCAGAATTCGTTTGTGTTCGCTTCACCCACCTTTTTGACCTACCATTTTGTTTACATTCATTCAATTTGTGCACTGCATTGTGGCAGGTCACTAAAGTTCAACACTACTATTTTTATCACTCTTAGTCTACAAAATTCAACCGGGTCAGTTCAAAATACAGAAAGATGGAATTTCCATTATAATCACTTTATTTGGCACATTTCAACAATAACTGATATATATTACTTAGTAAGGTATCTGACACGTCTTAAATATGTATTTTACTCAAATTTACATGGTTTATTTAGGTTCATGTCCCTTTAACACTTAATTCTGCCTCACATCATGGTTACATTTTAGTAGATCCGACCTTCAGCTGCCACTTGCCGAAGGGTTAAGTTGTTAACATTCATTGTCCCGTATTACTGTTCGTATCATATTATGTAATCGTGATCGTTTTGTGTTCTACAGATTTACGTTTAATGGGATCCCGTGTCATCTGCAAAAACCTGTTGATATTACCTCTTTGACCCGATATACATATTAAGTAGCTGTGGATAAGCTAATACTGTATTTTTCAGTGTTGAAATAAAGACCGGTTTGACAGGTACTGCTTTTATACCCACCAATCAAAATACTCGTAACAAGGCGCACTAACTAGCTCGTAACAAAAATGACTGTCAACGTCTTAGAATTAATTTGTTATCCAAATATTTCTATCATTTTTATTTAAAAACTATTTTAATATGCATTCTCGTAATGAAATATCAAGGTCTTAGTCAGCTAATTTTTTAACAGCGTTTTAATTAAATTCTCCTAAAATGTCCATTGTTTTGCACACAATGGTACTTATGTTTCATTTAAAAATACATCAATGAATTTCATTCAAATTAAATTAGTTATATATAGATATCGTATCGACAGTAATGAGAATATAAGTATTGAATTTCAGTTTTAATGGTCGTTTTCATAGACGTATTTAATGAGAAATCCATGTTCGTGTAACAATCTAAATAATGTTTTAATAAAAACACAGTGTAACAGCTGCAGCTGCAAGCGACTAATAACAACTGTTAAAGACATTAAGTTGTTATAGCTGTCATGAATACTGTCTCCAGACAATCAATTGCCTTCTTATGTATATTTATTGTAATTTCACTAGAACCAGCCGCAGGTTACATTTTCTGTAAACTATTTTCCAGCCAAAATTCGGTTAAAACATTTCCTTGAGGTACTAAATCACACTATCGACATGAAATATCACTGTGTATTCTTCACAGCGGGTATCATTATACCTTAAATGACACATAAGACAAAGAATAATAATAACTATCCATCTATTCCAACATTCATTTGGATGCCCAAGAATTATTCTTAGGCATTCATAAACCTTCTCTAAAACCATGGTCTAAATGAAGTGAGATTTACATGACAATGTCATTTTCACTGTTCTCGTCACCCGTGGGACTACCATTTAGCCAAATATTTTCACGGAGAGATATTTTGAGGCGATTTTATGGCTATAATCACGTACATAGAACTGATTCACAAATTCTTACACAATGATTGATGGGAAACATAAATACCCTCCTCCTAGGGGTTACTATCACTGACCTTAAATTCAACTCCGGACTATCACAAATTAAACTGTCAGTGGCGTAGCGCCCGTGCATGCTTGCATGCTCAAGCATGCAAGAAATATTCTGACTTACATTTTTATACAGTCAGAAAAAACCACAACATTTGAATACACGTAACGCTGCAGAATATAAATTACGTATAAATACATATGATATGTCCAACTATATACCTAACATAACTTTGTGCACATTAGAAAGACTTGAAGATTGGCCATTCTGGAAATTGATTATAATAGTCTATATATTTCCGGTTACCACGTGCATTTAGTTGTTAAATTTGATTGTTTGAATCTTGTCGAAGACATTATTAGACTTCTTCACAAAAATCCCTCAAGCAAATGTGGCTTTTGAATCGGGAAACACTTGCGAATACCAAAATAAACAATATCGCATGAAAAAATATTCTAAAAGCATATAACTATATTAAAATGATAACAAATCAACTAAAATAGCAATTGCAACATGTTCTTGGCCAAAGTGAATTTTTCAATTTTAGTTCACTTCCCGCCCCGTTAAAACGCGTGTTAATCCATGATTTTCGGTGTCTACTCACGAAATAGTTGACTTTTATTTTTGTCGAATATGAACAGATTGTTGATTTAGAAAATATTTGTTGTTGTTGTAATTGTTAAAATTAGAACAGAATAGGTAGAAAAATAGGTTATAAATACTATGTTTAATTTTTTTATTGAGGTGGTCGTCGACTGTTCCCTTCTTACGCAATTTACGCCATTTTGACAGTGGTTTTTGACTGGCTGTCATAAACAAACCAACACGTAAACTTAATTTCAATTTTGTTTAAAATATTCGCCTTAAGTTTTTCATCAATTGAAATAACACAAAATTCTCCCATTGCTTACTATTTTGATTTTTACAGACAAACATCCGTGTTTTTTGTTCGAGCACTTGTCAGGGGAGTCTAGTATAGTACGATTATATGTATATAAAAAATCACCACTGTTCTAATTTTGTGTATAGTTTTGCATAGTTATCAACTAAATATCGTGACCTCCATTTAACCATTGGAGTAAAATGGTTACTACATTGTAACAAGTTCCCGTCAGCTTCTGGGGGGCGAACCCCCTTCCGGGGCTTCGCCCCTGGACCCTGAGCAGGGGTGCTATCGCCCCCTGTACCCCCAGGCATGCAGGCCTATCCATACCTACATGTAGCTACGCCGTCGACTGTGGGCAGGTACTGAGGAAAAAATACCAATCACAGTGATGCAGAGATTTTCTTTGAATACTACTAAGAGAGCGAAGCCAAACTTAAAAGCAACACAGTCAACCACAGTGTACCGTTTTTATGTTCATTAACGTAGACCGTCCTTTCAGTGACGTCATACGTTTGTAACGTCGCTTTCCGGATCGCGGCAAACACATTTTAATTCTCCGTACCCACCTATTATAACTCGCTTCGGATATCCGCAAATATTTCGTCTGCCAGCTCGAGTGTTTACTTAACGTGTACCAATCTAAAGATGTGAACTGTGTGCTACATAGTATTAGTTTGAAGATTCGTGCGTGAAATCAATTCCAAGAATCATAATGGTCGCTTAACAACCACATGGAATACACATGGATTGACGGGGACCCAAAACGAATAACTTCGCATCAGTTAGGCATAACGTTACGTTAGTAACTGAACATCAGAATGACCGTACGTCATTCTATGTACCTATGTTTTTGCAGGATAGATCTTAATTCCCACAGTATATCAATGCTGAAGAAAGTTAGCGATGTTTTAAATGCAAACATTCGAGTTTTGAGCTTCGATAGATACGAATCGTAACATACCGGTATACTAATTTTCGTCCGGAAACGGACAAACAAAATATGGAATTGAAATTGCTTGAACATATTTTCATATTTTTTTTTAATCTTTACTTATGATTTGTAAGATGCTATTACGGACAATGATCCATTTTAATACAGTACCACACAGAGGAAAATATTTGTCTCAGAAAAAGCTTATATATTTCCTGCTGAATTAGACTCCTTTTGGAAGTTTGAGGTCACATGTAGCTTGCAAACTGGTTTGTTATATCTTATACAATAGATAAATAAAATTATGAAGATATGCCATTATTAGAGAGCGCAGCGAACGGGCCGAAGGCCCGTTCGCGAAGCGAACTCTTGTGATAGAGGTGTCTCACTAACGTTATTCTATGTAAATCATCCAATATATGTAGAGTTGGAAAACTTTCTCACAAACCGGAAACAGGAAGTCAACACAAGATCCAGCATCGCGCAAGACAGTATCCAAAGTCACACTCTCGCGTGATTACAAAATCACACTCTCGTGTGATTACAAACAAGTAACGCTTCGAAAAATTCAAAATGAAAACATTAGTGAAATATAAACCTTCCAATTTATTCTTACCTGTATCTAACAATTACATTTTTTTCTGAGTCTTAACTTAAAAGCCGTTTTACGTGAGCAGTTGCTTCGGAATTTTCTCGCCTGGCAACGGAGAATGACGTTGAGATATAATTTGTAGCCGCAGTCACGTATTTTTGCAGAAAGTGAAAGTAGAAGTAATCTTTGTTCAATATTGTTTTTCTTGTTATAAACTCAATGCCAGTAATTCAGCAAAGCTATTATTCCAATAATTAATAATTCTATAAATAGTTTCTAGCAGTACAGTTATTCAGCGCACCCAATAAGCTATAAAAACAAAACACATGTCAACATCGATAAGACTGATGGGTCAGGGGAGAGTACTCTTTCGCCGTTGGAAATCCTTTATTTAGATCTACCTGGCAAAAACGAAAGAATGGACTAACTGCTGCGCTCTCAGATAGGCTTTGCCTAAAATTATATTATGTTATTTTGTATACTCCAATAATATTATAAATATATAACGCCAGTAAGTAACAAAAGGAAGTCATAGTTACACACGTTGTTTACTTGAGAAAACAGGCGGAAGGACAGAGGGTGACGTAAAACGTTACAAACGGATACGGCACCGGCAAACTATATCCGGAATACAATTAAATCGCTCTATATTTACTGGCGCTACCCTTTTTTTCTTTTTGAAAACAAAGTTCCAGTTATTAGAAAATTTTAAAGTCACTTGACTGATCAGATTTAGCAGTCTCTCAAATATCAGTACATACAATGTAACATCACTAGGTATACATTATAAAGCTATTAGAAGTGCTCAATTACTGTAAACATAACGTTCTCTCTGAACTTGACTAGAAACTTATAACGATGATAACACATGAAATGTTAACAGAGAAACTCATTACCTAATACCGAACATAGTCACTGAGGTACCGAGTGGTCACAGATGGTCTAGAGGAACACCTTGGAGGTTCCACCGAAGGAGTCAGATCATCATCATCATTACCAAAGTCTAAGGAATCATTGGTTTGAGAGTCCTATTCAAACGTGTCTGATGCTAGCCGATTACTGTCTGAGGTTGGAACATC
Organism: Argopecten irradians; assembly: GCF_041381155.1. Classification (NCBI taxonomy): domain Eukaryota; kingdom Metazoa; phylum Mollusca; class Bivalvia; order Pectinida; family Pectinidae; genus Argopecten; species Argopecten irradians. The sequence goes on along the minus strand of NC_091142.1, from coordinate 30,061,674 downwards.
ATCAAGAGCAGGAGGAAGTATTGAAGTCGTATCGCGAGCTGGAGGAACAGATATAACGTTAGGTATGTCTGGAGGTTGCGGTGGCGAGTTGGCCGGCGATGCGTCGGTATCAGATCTATCATCGATATCAACGAGTGCGAGCGAATCCATGGGAGACCTAATGCGTTCATCATCAGTGGTAGACACACGATATAAGTCGGAACGTTTGACGCGATAAGATGCAGCACGAAGTTGATTTCCAACAATTTTTTTAATGTTACGCCACATTGTATCCACGTGCGTTACGAGGTATCAGTATAAATATACAACGTCGCCGACATGTATATCCGGACTGACGGGATGTCGCCCTGAAGGTGCTTTGGACTTTTCACTATACGAGTGGTTGAGTTGTCGCCGTTGATGCTGTTGCGCTATCAGTGATTCATCGTTAATGGGTATTTGGTTATTATGGAATAGTTTCCGTTGTGTTAGCATTTCTCTGGATGATAAACCGCTCTTTCGTATACGCGAATTCAAACGGTTGCTCGCTAAGGATAGCGACAGGGGAGATACCGATCGCGATGACGAGTCCTGTCGGAGTATCTCTTCTTCAAATTCCTGCAACGTTGTTTTTTTTTAATTTTTATTTTTTTTTGATTTTTGTTGCAGTTCTTGGCGTTTCCTAGCTCTACCGAAATCCGAAGACAGGACAAAAAAATCATCGTTGAAAAGAGCACGAACCCTGGAGCACAGTCAGTACGCACGACGGCATACGGGCCGTCCATTGCACGAAGGTTAATGCACGAGCGAATAAGTCCATCCCGGAGTGTATCGCGACGTTGTCTTTCGCGTTTTATGACGTCAGCCGCAAACTGGCTATCTACAGTTACCGGAGGAACGCTGGAAGTTTGAGTCTGCACGAAGGTTGGAGCATGTTTCAGAGATGCACAACGATGACAATTGTCACTGACACATTGGATTGCAGCATCCATGTCAAGAGCATAGAAATATCTGTTACGATCGTCTTCAACTGCTGACATATAGGATGGTCGAGTTTAACATGGAGAGAGAAGTCAGAAGACCGTCCAAGACCTGTCTAGGGACTACTATAAGCTCGTTGTGATAAAGGGATCGTTCGTTTAACGACTACGAGACCATCGGTTGATAGTGACGAGACATTTAGGTAGCGCTTCACATCACGGGCGTTGGTGATTTTCTTTGACGGTCGTGTACCTTGTCGAAGATGCGAGCACGTGCACGTGCGACGAAGATCAGAGCAATCGGATTGTAATCCTAACCACGCAGACCGGGTTGTGAAAGGCAACCTGGCGTTACCTTCGAGAATGTCACTTGTGCTGACCGATCGAACAACATAGTCCATTTCTTGGCTGACAAACGTTCAAATCTAACAGGTGGGTTCAGCACACGTTGGAGCGTTACGACTCGCGAAGTCAGATGGGAGAAGACGCTAAGGATAGCGACAGGGGAGATACCGATCGCGATGACGAGTCCTGTCGGAGTATCTCTTCTTCAAATTCCTGCAACGTTGTTTTTTTTTAATTTTTATTTTTTTTATTTTTGTTGCAGTTCTTGGCGTTTCCTAGCTCTACCGAAATCCGAAGACAGGACAAAAAAATCATCGTTGAAAAGAGCACGAACCCTGGAGCACAGTCAGTACGCACGACGGCATACGGGCCGTCCATTGCACGAAGGTTAATGCACGAGCGAATAAGTCCATCCCGGAGTGTATCGCGACGTTGTCTTTCGCGTTTTATGACGTCAGCCGCAAACTGGCTATCTACAGTTACCGGAGGAACGCTGGAAGTTTGAGTCTGCACGAAGGTTGGAGCATGTTTCAGAGATGCACAACGATGACCAATTGTCACTGACACATTGGATTGCAGCATCCATGTCAAGAGCATAGAAATATCTGTTACGATCGTCTTCAACTGCTGACATATAGGATGGTCGAGTTTAACATGGAGAGAAGTCAGAAGACCGTCCAAGACCTGTCTAGGGACTACTATAAGCTCGGACGAATGTGATAAAGGGATCGTTCGTTTAACGACTACGAGACCATCGGTTGATAGTGACGAGACATTTAGGTAGCGCTTCACATCACGGGCGTTGGTGATTTTCTTTGACGGTCGTGTACCTTGTCGAAGATGCGAGCACGTGCGACGAAGATCAGAGCAATCGGATTGTAATCCTAACCACGCAGACCGGGTTGTGAAAGGCAACCTGGCGTTACCTTCGAGAATGTCACTTGTGCTGACCGATCGAACAACATAGTCCATTTCTTGGCTGACAAACGTTCAAATCTAACAGGTGGGTTCAGCACACGTTGGAGCGTTACGACTCGCGAAGTCAGATGGGAGAATCGCACAGCCAGCAACATGACGAACAGACACCTGAAAGCGACTTGCCGTAGACAGGAATGGTGCCACTCGTGGGCTAGCAGAGAACTCACCTCTGCAAAGCTTCTCGAATGCTTGCACGCAGGGCTTACTGTCAGTGAGTACGCACGGTTGTAACGATGACTGAATCAGATACGGGCTGAAATGCTTCGACGCTGTCGCGATAGAAAGAGCTTCAATCTCGCAACGAAGCCGATTTTTTTCTGATTTTTGTGGAGCTTAGCACTGAAGTATCCAGCCAGATGAGCTTTTTTGTCGCGAGTAACATTCAGCGTGGCGCCGATTCCAGAACTACGAACAGCACTATCGGTTACTATCCACAGTTGATCAGTAACTCGGGGAAACGTGATGGAGCGTGCGTTGTTGAGGGACTTTTAAGCTTTCTCGAAAGACGTCAATTGTTCATCATACTAATGCAGAGTTTCCTTTGATTCGCGACCAGCAACCATGTCGCTTGGTTATTTAACTAGGAATGACGGGTTCACGTACTCGACGGACACACCAACATCCTCCGGTCGACGAAAGACACCTATTTCCTCTAATTCGTCGAATTTAGACTGAAGTTCGTCCAACTGATTTTTGGAGTACTGCGGTACGCGCACTTTTCGCTGTGGGGGCTGGACCGGACCCATATTGACTTTACCTTGTAGAGGACTGACTGCACCATTATATCCATGGAAGCTGGGGTTAAACACCTCGTCAAATTCCGTTAACACGTCACGAAATTTCCCTTTCACATCTGCGGTCATGATATCATCGGGGTCGAGTTTAACGTCCTCCGAGTGTCTAGTTTTAGCATGCGACTTTACGAGTTTCGGAATTTTAGTAGGCTGACTGTCCGGTTTTGCGGGTATGAATGTAGATCACACCTTGCAAACATGTTCGTTCCTTCCAACGGATTGTGGCTCACTGGTGAGGTTCGGGACTCGAATTTTACCTGCGACACTTGACACATGAGACTCTGACGCGACATGAGGTTCGACTAGACTTCTCCTTCATAATTAACCAGATCGTCAGGGAGTTCAAGTTCAACAAATTCACCAGGCCAAATTACGGACTTTGCTGACGATCGGAGAACATGCGCACGTCTTACGACAAATCCATCAGCTGGTGTATTGGTCGAGCCATACGAACACACTAACGAGTCGCCAATGAGGATTTGATGTTTGGCCGGTCGGACGGTAACGTCATTTTATTCCATGAACGGTATACCCGCTAAGACGTCAGAGTCAAGGTTTTCCACTACGATGCCTTCGTAGTAAAGATCATGTCCTTCGTATGAGAATGATAAGCGTGTCTCGCCGACCACTTTTAACTGCAACGAACCATCCGCTTGACTGACAGAGTGGGAACTACAGGCAATTTTCGCACCTAGGCGCTGATCACACGAAAGTCGCATCATGTTCCCCGTAGCACCGATATCGATGGTAAGCCGGGCAGTATGATGTCCATAGAAAACGTTGAGGTACGGGGATTGCCGAATTGCCACGCGATTGACCTTACTACTATCACTGATCTGCGGGGTTGAATTACATGGGGTGTTGCCAGGGTTTTCGGTTTCCTCGCAATCCGCAACTTGAAGAGCCTTGGCAATAAACCGCCTATCATCGAAAGGAAGGTAAGAACACAAACTAAGGAAATGATTGTCTGGTCTTCCAGCTTCCTTACAGAGTGGGCACACTCGTTTGGCCTTCGACGTGGGTGTTGATCGCGTTTCGGTTTTAGCACGTATGCCCTCATGGCAAGGGCTTCCTCAGCTGACTGTAGCTCCTCACGGAGGAAATCCAACGCTTGGGATATCTCAGGTAATATGGATGCTAATGTACGTGTACGTAATTCCGTGCCGTAATGCTGCTTTACCAATTTTGGCAGATCGGGATGTATGAGGCGCAACCATGTGTAAAATGCCAAGATCTCTACGAAGGAGATTGTCCTCAGAGAATGCCATAAGGCGTCGATACAGATCTTCCGGTCGCTCGTTTGGTTCCAACGTGATATCACTTGTTATGATATTTAAGTTCTTCGTCGTCATGGACCAATGAATCCCGCGTGACATTCCAAGCATCATAACAACAATCGTCGTAGTATTGACACATTGAGTCACAAAGACAAAGCTTAATTTCCTGTCGACTTTTACAGCCATGATACTCTTTATTGCATTCCTCAATTACTGACACTGTACTAATGGAACAGGTAAATAAACCAATGTTCAAGCTAATTACGTAACAAAGGCCTATCAGTAGACAAGATGTGGGGAAATAGAGATTGAAAAGGTAAAGCAAAAATATTTCACTCCAATGAGAGATTGTTTGAATTAATGTGTTTTATGCCCTAAATATGAATATGGTTAAAGTGTACACGGAATGGTTTGGTATATAAGGCTTGATATATGCATCATTGGATAAAATTTAGAATGGCGAAAGTACGAGTTTCATAGCGATTACGGTATTAGAGATAATGCGCCTGTTCTCTACAGATCGGTCCATTAAAATCATTGATTATCCTCCCATCACGGTGATCTGGCGCGACGCGTCGTCACCATCAAAGGGTTGCGATGATCCCCCGCGATGGGCCGATGTATCACCGAGGTTCCGTCACCGAGTATCCTCGTGACCATCGCGTGTTGCGATGACCTCCGCGATCCCCCGCGATCGTAGCACGATCGGTCACCGAGTGTCAGCAGGGATCATGGCGAATGGCTAAAATTTACCTGTAAAGTTGGTTGTCGGCAGCGGTCGTATGTTCGCTGATTTGTAACTGGTTTTTTTTGTTTTGGCAAGGTATTGATTCATTTGAGATACTGTTTGTTATAATTTCTGTCAAAAATGTATATATATATGTGTGTGTGTGTATGTGTGTTATAATGGCAGAAATAAGTTTTTACTGCACGTGTCAACCTCCCTGAGCTGAATCTGTACTGACATTTTCTTACTGATCGTTCGTTTTTGTCCATTTACTAGGTAACAGATAATACAGAAATACGGTATATTGTTTTTAAATCTATTATTTGATTTTCGATTTTCAGTTAGACACTGCCGTAAATTCGGCATCCTATACAGTAGCAGCCAACAAAATGATACTTTAACTATAAGAAACTGAAAGATGAATACATTTGTAATTATTTGTGAATTTCGCTCTGGTGTACAGAGGAATTACATATTTTGTATTACCTTGATAAATACAAAGGGATTAGGCACAAGATATTACAACTTATGACGTCTTATCCAATCATCGTAAAATATTTACAGATGATGACATAGAAACGTGCTGTGAACAAATGAATATACCGAGTTAAATCCACAAAATGTATAGTAGATTGAACAAAATATTTACCGGTATGCATGGTTCTAAATACATGTACTGAATATGCATATTATTATAACTATAAGTGAATTGTATTTCTTAATTTCAAATATTAACTGTACATTTATAAGCGATGTTGACAAAATGTGTTCCATTGTAATACAAGCACACTCGGGTCTTGTTTCTGTATTAACATGTATGTCATAAAAGTTGTGCACATTACAGAGAATTTCAAAAGATTATAAGTTATTCATCTTGCTTAACGATTGTTTACGATCGATATCGGTTTCCCCGCTTTGTCACTGGATTGAGTGCACTAAATATTGCTATCGTAATGTCTCGGAGTAAAAGAAAATCTGAAAATATTTTGCATTGTATCTTATTTTATATTGGCGTAATGTTACCGAAAATATCGAACATCGTCCCAACGACCACTAATAAGCACTAAATTCACCCTTTTCAATTCTCCTATTTAATTCAATTTATTCCGTGGACCTTAGGTCCATAAGTGCAAATTACAACATTTCAAATATACTTTATATTACAAAAGAGATGATTTCACACCCACATTCGCCAGTGAGAAGATATTCTTTGGCTATTACAAACTCGATTGAAACACAGTATCTACTAAATTAAAGTACATGTATTTGTACTAGTGTACATAATCTAAGGGTAGAATGCTTTACAATTCTATGTAACTATTGAAAACCTTTTAGATTAATTTTGTAAATTACGAAATAAAATAAATTATCATTTAGATTTGTGACCAATAATTACCCTCCTAAGTTCTCTCGAAATCAATTGACATCTAAGTGTTTATTCATAATAGCGAAAAAAAGATAGCTTGACACTGGCCATTAATAAGTTTCAATTACCACAAATTCATTTTATGTAATCGGTGCGTTAATGACGTGCCAGTGTCAGAGGTTGGGACATGTTGTTTTAGTAATTTAGGTAACTCCTTTCGCTGAATACTCTAATTATGGTGCTATATGTGAACAACAAGAACTTAATCGGTTTCTCAATACTCATTGTGTAATGAAGATGACCTTTATTTTAAGATAAATGTGTGCAACCCTCATCCGCAGACTACACTCTTCAGCCTCCCGCTGTGATAGACAGATTTACCTGTGTCCGGCCGGCTAACTGGTCATCGGAAGCAAGGACGTATGTCGCCACGTGCCGAAAAATGTCCAAATATAACCACTGCAGCTTGACACGTATGTGTTGTCATAGCGACGGCTGCCCCAGATCATAGCCACAGGCGTTTACCTGTAGACTTTTTTCAAAATGTAGCGTGTGCAGTCAGTTATGGTACATTGGTTTTCGATAGAAGATCAAACTTTAGTACGGTTATTGTACATGTGGTATTATCCAGATTATCGGAGCTCCACTGCTACATTAAACTCAGATGTACGAATGTACAGATAAACAATTAAAGATTGTGATGATGAGTTCTATGTATATACATCCTTGAAATAATTTTATATCGGTTAGACGATGTATTCTGGTAAGTAGTAATACACCGTACATAATAGCTAGGACATGATCATATTATAAAAAATATACATTAAATAGTAATTAAATTATTTATGTCTCAAGGATTTACAAGATGATGTCTCTGTATAGAAAAAAATTCACACTTTGATTTGCTGATGCAATTTTGTAAAAATTTTGTTTCGATTTGTAATTCTGGTGTGGACTACGGTGAGTGATTATCTCTACTTATTTAAATGATCTAGTTTAAATTGTTAGAATAGCACATTTTGGTGTTCAACAACAATATGTATGGTAAAGGTATTTTTAATCATCCATCATGTCATGCTTAATATTCCAGGTTCAATAATTTCACTTCTTGTTACACTTACAATTGTATCCAAGTGTAAAAACTCTTGACATCTTGGATCACGGTAGGTATTTCCCTGTGCTAAGAGGTATGACCCTTGTCTTGGTCACACGACGATCTACCAGCGAAACCATGTACTGGTACAGTTGGTAGTAGACTAAAGGTTACACATTGTGCACACGGTGTGAACTACGAGTGGACACGGAGTGCACTACGTTTAGACTACAGGTAGACACGGAGTGCACGAGGTTTAGACTACAGGTAGACACGGAGTGCACAAGATTTAGACTACAGGTAGACACGGAGTGCACTACGTGTGAACACGGTGTCCACTACAGGTGGACATCGTGTCCAGGTAAAATGTCCATTACATCCAGACAACAGACAGACTAGATAATGTGCCACAGAGATGAGAAAATATGTATTTATTCTGCAATCTATATGGACTTTGACAGATAGAAATATTTATTGCGATCAGAAACATAATATTTATTGCAACATAAAAATTGCCATTAATTACTGGAAATCATTCGTCCTGTAATGTTTATTTGAATAGATACATATAAAGTAAAATGTATCCATATATATTATCATACAATTTAATTTATAAATAAGGACGTTTATTAGAAGTTATAAAAGCAAATTAACTGCGTACGGTAAACCACGTTCTGGTTATGTCTCATCAATGGATAGTTCAAGTCCGCATTTTCCCAGTAAAAACTATTTTTCTTAGCTAGTGAAATATAGTTTAAAGATAAAATTCTTTTTCGAACGCATAAAGTGATGAACCTTGCGTGGAGTAAGATTTTCAATGTAAGCAAATTGTCGCCAAAGAGATATTTTGATCGGCGAAATATTTTGATTAAAAAGAATATATTGATGGGCATAATAAAAGCAAGGACATATAAACATAAATAAATTAAATTCTTCATAAAATGTTTAACTGTGTATGTATGGAATATAGTTTTCTAAACGGCAAAGTGCGCGAAATAGTTTTAATCCTGTCAAATGTGTAATACGTATACATTTGCTACATGGAACCTGGCGCGTTGCAAAGCATTGGAAAAATGAGAAATCGTCCATAGACGTTAAAAATCGGCATTAGAAATTACATTTTAATGTGTCAATCGATTGAGGAACCTGTAATCACTGGCTTAAGAAAGCAAAAATTTAGAATCGGGCATGTGGCTGCTCGTGAGCATCAACACTGTTCAAAGGACTGATCGCTAAAATGTAGGTCACATGCCTGATAACAAATCAAACAGACAGAATCAAAATAAATCCAACTTCTACCCATTTAAACTGTAGATTCATAGTTGTTGATTAGATTCTGAATTTGTCACAATTATTTCAATTCTAGAAACCTTGATAATTTGACAATATCCTATTTTGACCTTTTACAAACCGCGTGAGTTACGTGATAACAATGTATGATCCATACATGTAGTATGTTTTACACTTTAAATTTGCCTGCTTGAAAGGTAGACCCCTAGGCTAGGACTGCAGTTGCCATGGTCACTTGGACTTCATACTGTTCCATCAACCACACGGGTATGATAATCTATAATTACCTAACATTGGTCAGAGTGGGGCCAGGGGCCTGGGGTCTTCTTTGGGCACGCTTCAATATGTTCAGTCAAGTGTATCACAGACTACATGTAACAACACCTGTATACATGTAGTACCTTATCCCAACCCCCGGAGGTCCATTTATAGCATGCTGTACTTAGGTGACAGCCTCTCTATACATACATACATTGTACTCATCACACAAATATATACGTACAGTTATACAACAATGCTAGTTAATAGGGATATGTGTTTTACCTGATAGTGCAATTGAATTTATTTGATAATGAAGCTTTATATATTAAAATTAAAAATAATCTAAATACCAAGTGTATAATTAATTAAAACATATATTTCAAGATTATTGGAATATCATATTTCATCCAATATCTTTCATTAATTTAATTATTTTGAAACTGGCTTTTTACATATATCAGATAGCCTGATTATCATGACTATGTATATAAAATACCATATTACAATGTTGAATAAGTACCTAATCTAAATTAATTTTGATTATAATATAAACATGTATTATTGGTAAATTGAAGGTTGTGACAGACATGCTTGATTTACGCATTGTACAGGCTCTACAACAAGCATGTACATTTATCTAATAAGAATGGTACTTATGTGTTTCAAACTCATGAACCTATAAGATTTTTAAACGGTAAAGTATATTTGTTTGTCTTAACAAACTTCCATACAAACAATTCTAAAATCACATATTATATATAGAGATACTGCCCCCATTCTCATTAAGCTGTGCAAACACAGAAGGCAACGATTCTGCCCTCTGGCCATCTATCGATGGTCACTTTGAGGCACCAGTATAGCTGGATACTGTGGCTTACCTGTATGCTTGACAAGTTATAGTTATTGGACCATGACGCAATATACGGTCAAGATAACTTGCGGGGTTGGGATCATAAAAATATTGTGTGAACCGGTAATTAAGAATCAAAACAAGCTGAATTGGGTACTTGTAGGTAGACTATACATGTAGCTAGCCACCAATTAGTGGAGGACGTCATATAGTTTGAAGTGGATTTAATTCTGCATGATCTTTTAAAGACGTTCAGTTTTTAATAAAGAATATGTAATTAAGCTATTTTACGTACAATACTTTTAGAACTTAAAATAGCAAAAAAAAAAAAATATGTAAAAGTGTATATATTTTAATGAAAGACGATCTACAAGGGTATCGCTAGACAACTGATTGATAGGCACCAAATCTTTTTATTAAAAAGCTATGTGTTACCCGGTATATGATTGTATTACTGAAGGCTTATTATATAAAAGAAAAAGTGTTTCAAAAGCACATTAGGACTGGTTTTTGCAGCAATTCAAAGTTGTTTTTGACTTGTGAAAATGCTTGTAATTTTCATGTAAATGATATATATATATATATATATATATATATTTAATGCAATTTACCCATAAAACATTTACTTTTGAAAACGTTATATAGACAATTTAAGATATGAAATGGAAACTACTGATATAAAATTGAATAAACATATACTTAATGAATATAAATTAATCTTTATTACTTTTGCAGTGAAAAGGTTTTATTTGTGTATACTAAAAAATCGTATTATATAGTTATATATACTGTACATTAAATTGTAGATGTTGTAATTAAAAAAAATAAACACTTAAAAATTATAATTATGTATTATTTCAAGAACTTATTCTTCCCCGATCCCTAACTGTAACACATCACCTTGTCTGTCTAGGTCTCAATGTACCTGGACACGATGTCCACCTGTAGTGGACACCGTGTTCACACGTAGTGCACTCCGTGTCTACCTGTAGTCTAAATCTTGTGCACTCCGTGTCTACTTGTAGTCTAAACCTCGTGCACTCCGTGTCTACCTGTAGTCTAAACCTCGTGCACTCCGTGTCTACCTGTAGTCTAAACGTAGTGCACTCCGTGTGCACAAGGGTGTAACCTTTAGTCTACTACCAACTGTATTTGACATCACAGGTAGTGCACATATAGTGCAGAATCTCTAGATATATATGAATTAAAAATTAATAAATTAATGTTATCCTTTTATTCACTAAACACGTACTATGGATCAGAAGATTTCAAATATATCGGCAGATTTAGTTAATTAACAGTCATATATATCGCCAATCGCTGTCTCTCTGGTTCTCATTCGGACACTTAAATTTAGCTGAAATTAAAGCGCCGTTTAAATTAATTAAGAAAAAACCCGTAAAAATCGCATGGCCTTATGCACATCTCAGGAAAAATCGTCTGGGCAAGGATTTATAAGTCTCATATACGTCCTTGGTCTTGGCAACGATACCGCTGTCGAAGTACCTCGCTCATATGGCTCATGTTGACTCGCTTATGTTGTACACGGAAAGGAAAATTATATTTTGATATTTTATTCTGTTAAATTTCCTGACAATGATATCAAAACCGCATAAAAAACCGGCCGCTATACCGAGATACCTCCCTCAAAATTGCTCATTTTGTACCTGTATAACGACTCATGCGACTGCTGATTTGGGGGAATAACCGAACTTGTGACGTCATTACCGGCAGTGGGCTGTTTTTGTAGTGTAAAGTACAAATAATGTATGTCTGATATGGGGCTATGATAATTTACAACTATATATATACACACACACAATTATACCTGATCCTCGGTATGATTAAGCTATAAGCTTCTTGACCAATTAGGATGATGATATGATTATATGAATAAATTACGAAGTATTGCATTTGAACTAATGCTAAAATAATAGTCTAAAGGGATCACCTTGTATACGTATTAGATGTGTGCGGCTCGTAATCCTGATATTCATTTGAATATGTTCTGTTCAATATACGTGATTTTCTTTCTTTAAAGCAAAGATTTGGATAGTATATCAAAATATTCTAAATATCTGTTTTAAGCAATCATCTACAGAGTGATGCAGTACGTTTATTGGTCATATGAATTATCATTATTATCATATGTATATCAAATAATGATCGATATTGAACAAAACTAACAAAGAATTGAATATCCGAAATCTAGCAATTATCAGAAATATCATTTCTGACATTATGCATTACTTTTGATAAGGAATTATTAGTTTTCACTTATAAATCCTTGCTTTTGAATAGTTCTTTTTTCGATATGCCATTGTAAATAATATTACTGTTACTGTTCCTAGTATAAATACATCAATCTGATTGAAAAATACATACACATGATACACTTGCTATATGTAATGTACAAATTGGGCCAAGACCTGTGTACAGTGTGAATTGAAATTACATGATGGTCAATTTGCTCACTCCCGTTGATAGTTTCTCTTTCTTACGTAATCTGGCCCCTCTCATGAGACCGTATTGAGACGATGTTGACCAGCGAAGTATACAGTTAAAGATTACAACACAGCGTGACATCAGCTAAGAAGTCTCTAGTCTCAGTTTTTTCTTCACATCCGTGCATGATCTGTTTTATAAATAAAGACACTAATTAATGAATGAATTTCAGCAAAATATGAACAAGTCATGTACAGTATGAAAGCTGAATGGGTTTTTTTTTGTCAGAAAAAATAGATCGATATATATCACTCCACTAAATGATACATATATGTATTTGTGTTATGGCGGTTCTCAAAACTTTATATGTATAATTAAAGCCGCCAATTCACGAAAATGAAAATAAATCTGCTCTCAAGATATATTGTTAGACATAATTACTTATATACAAAACGTTCGGTTTAGAATCATGCCATATATCATGAAAGAACTAGGAGACATCAGCTTACCCGGGTCGGGTCTTGGATAACATAATGAAGGACGTATCAGTCCTTGATATGATACATGTATTCATGTGTATGTGTAGTCACTGGGAATATTGGAATTTTACCAAAGAAATAATAATCACTTTTGATTACAGAAAACAATTGACTTTTCCCTTAATTACCAAGATCGGTAGCAGAAATATTAGTTCGTAATATTTACACAACGGTATGTTTACATGTATGAAAATAAAATCATTGTCACAGCTTGAAAGTTTCCTCCGCCTGTATACAAGGTTGGTTAATTTTATTATTGTAAATAATACGAAATAATACTTCACGATATATAATGATATATCAAGGGCGAATATATAAATAAAACTCATCATCGAAATTTCAATGGTGCTGCTAAATGTTCACAGACATGATGTCTATCGATAATCAAAAACCATAACTAACTGCACACCCTACATTTTGAAAAAAAGTCTACAGGTAAACGCCCGTGGCTATGTTCTGGGGCAGCCGTCGCTATGACAACACATACGTGTCAAGCTGTAGTGGTTATATTTGGACATTTTTCGGCACGTGACGACATACCTACGTAAAATTCGTCCGGAATATTGCAAGAATTTTATTAATGAACAACATTACGTATAACTTAACGCCAGAGACAGATGATACTGACGGCTTCTGGATAATCTTCCGACATGGATTTATTTGTCCTTGCTTACGATGACCACTTAGCTGGCCGGACACAGGTAAATCTGTCTATCACAGCGGGAGGCTGAAGAGTGTAGTCTGCGGATGAGGGTTGCACACATTTATCTTAAAATAAAAGTCATCTTCATTTCACAATGTGTATGAAACTTATATTTAGAAACCGATTTTATTTTAAGTTCTTATTGTAAACATCAATCCTTGTAAACATGAATTCTTGGAAGTATATTGGTATAGCTATAAAGCGGTCGTAAGCTACATTAGAGACGATACACTATACATACACAAGACCGTTCTATTAGTTATCGACCTCAAACTATTTTCTTTAGACCTGGCTATAATTTAAGACAGGTGCACGATGAAATAGACTATACTAGCTAGTGATGGCAAGTTTAGATAAGGTCGTCGTAATTCGGCCGTCGAATAAATTTAAGACATAGATAATAAGTGATATTTTTTTTTTAGAAAATGGTGTCAAAATTCAAACTAGTAGAGAAACTTTAAAAACACAAAATAAGGACATGTCAGTGAACTCCTTTGAACCTTCAATATTTAACCCAAGGCCGTCTCTATGATATTTGACTGATGTCACCAACATTAGTCCCGGTCGCTGAAAATTTGGCCACCACTATAAAATTAGACTGAGGTCATCAAAATTCGACCCGGTCGTTAAAATTAGATAATTGCTGTAATATTAGACTGAGCCATCACAATTTGACCCAGTCGCTAAAAATTAGACTCGTCACTGAAACTTAGACCACCACTATAAAAATTAGGCTTGGGTCATCAAAATTAGACCCGCCACTGAAAATTAGATCACCGCTGCAATATTCGACTCGGTCACCAAATTAGACACGAAGTCTTAAATAAGACGGTCTCTATATAGACTGATGTCATAAAAAAAATAGGGGGTTTGGGAATTAGTACACGAACTATGGCATGTATTTCTAGACAATTTTGTTCAGAATTATTAGATCAATTTTCCATAAATATAAGACCAAATCGAAGAAAAAAAATAGTACTTTGTATTGTGTTTAAGTGTATATGCTCACACAAACACTGCGTAATTTGTGAGGTACATATATGGTATCTATACGATACGTATATGGTAAATATAGTTATGTATCAATCAAAATCAATACTATGAAATATTCCATTTTATACGGAATGCTTAAGCAGCGCCCATACAAAAGGACGGAAAGATTCATTTTAAAATGATAACTTATAAAATTGAGAAGCGCAATCGTAAAGTAAAAAGTTTTTAATTCACGATTTCTTCTTTATTTACCGACCGATCCTAAATGTCATACACCAAAATGGAGATTGGATTATTCCCTTTCCAATGCTGTCTTCCAAGTTTTGCTGACATTTCTGCATAGATAGTTACAGTACCTGAACCGTTTAACGTTCCCAGCCTAACGCAAACGTAACTCAAAAAATCCGTCCGTTAGCTAAATCTTACGATTGCTAACGATTAACGATCAACGATTAACGCAATAACGATTTACGCAAAACGCTAAACGATCGGCAAGCATAGACCGGAAATACCATTGTTATAATCACGGAAATGGCTTGACGGTAAATAAATTAAGGATCTTGACGTTCTGAAATACAAACGAAAGTATAAAAAAACGGGAGTATGTTTACGATTAAAATTTCTGTATACCATATAAACATTTGCCTATGAAAACTATATGGACACGATGAGGTCAAAGACGACAGCACTCAATACGAAGTTTCCACTTTACAGGTACAAAATGTACGTTTACAAAATGAATTACATGTGCAACTATATGTATTAAGAAAGAATGGTATTATTCTAAAGTGTCTCATTCACCCGATATTTTAAGAATAACAAATTATTACAACATCTCTTTACTGATAATAACACAATGAAGTAGAAAACGACTGAACTCGATATGAAGTTTCCACTTTACACGTACATGTGTACGTTTACAAATTACGTGTACAACCGTATGTATTAAGAGAGAATTGTATTATTGCAAGGGTCATATTTATCCGATATTTTAAGAAATAACAAACAAATTGTTACAACAACACTTTATTGATAATATTATCGTCACAATGTCATAATTTTAGTGAAGCGATCAGGCGTATACCGGTACTTTAAATAGTATCATGGTGTCGAAATGACGAATAAACGATTTTCACACAAACACATTTAAAATGCATTATTAGTACATCAAATTTCCATCTATATGCTTGATTTCTATTATCGATATTTCATAACTCAACAATTGTAATAAGTAACATTTTATAGTGTTTCCCGCATCAATCACAAGTTTACGTTTGTTTTATTTTTCAGATTGTCGAAAGGCTCTTCCGCTTACCATGGAAAACGTATTCTCGGAATATTTTTCATAAAGGATTATACATTGTATTACTAGGGTGTGCATTTATAAGTATAGATATACAGTATATGTGTACATAAAAGTTCATTGCTTACAATTGACTAGGCATCGATTTTAGGATCGCACATGTACATTTAAAAATGTACGTACTACATGTACATACATGTACGCCACAGTACAGCTACTGTAATAAAGATTAAACATTTGAATTCGTGTTTCGCCATTTGCAGTTCTCTCATTATATAGTTCATGCATATAGTCAAGATATAAAGAATGAAAATATTCCCCTTCCAGTTATCTATATTCAAATTAAGTCAATTATGCAAAATCATTGATGACAACAACGATGAAGATAGTGATGCAGATGTACACTGAAGATTACTGTAAAATTGCATTGCGACAATTTTCTACGTATATTTGTAACCGGTGTAAGAAACAAAGTTATTTGATCACATATCACATCAAGCAACTCTGCAATTTACAGTTACAAACAAATAATTATTCATACAATGTATAAGTGTGATAAGCTAATTCATTCCAACGTAATATATAAGAAAGCATATTGTAAATATCAAAACTGAAATACGACAGTACGTGAAATGTACTGTCACATTGTACGGGGCACAGGTAAGTTGGGTATAGAGTTAATCTCCCTCCCAAGAAGGTGTTAATTACAGGTGAACTCCGCCCGTGGCCAGCGACAGAGGGTCGACACAAGGTAACACCTGTCGTGACCTTTATACCTGTACAGGTAAAATACCCGTGCGCGTCACGCTGGGAATTGAAGAGATTCAAGGTACAAATAACAACGAACACGTGTGAGAAGTTAATTGTCCAGGTTTTTTTTTTATTGATATGAACAAAAACGTATATCCGTGTCTGATTTGACAGAAATAATAATAACAGAAACATATATACATATATGATATATGCTTCTGATAATAATAATAAAAAAGTGAAAATCACATTGAGTTTTGTAGTTTTGATAATTAAAACATTTATTATTTCTGTCGGGAGGAGGAAGGGGTGTTAGGACGCGTGTAATTAACACATCCCATGGTGATCGATGTTGTACAGGTAAATGACGAGCTATATCCTATTTTAATAAGGACGAATAGAGAACAATAGGGGCTAATTACAGGTAAGTTATAGTCTCTTTTAGAAAACGATTTACCAGTGAAACACCTGTGCGATAAAGTCACAGCAAGAACATTAGTACTCTTCTGACTATTTTATTACATTTTCTTTTCAAAATCACATTATCAACATGCATATCTATTATACCAAAAATATACGTAACTTAATTTCCCACATCTTATATCATGAAAATCTTACAATCCTGAATTATTATATATCCATTTTGCCTGAAATATTTATAATAAATATTTAGAGATTTACGGCATATGCATCGCTACACTATATGAAGCATTAGCGGCTGAATACTACAATTTTACATCTATAACACATTTATCTGAAGCTTCATATCTCTTATCCTCGGTTTTTTATAAAATTCAAGATCATTCAGATAAGCCACATTGAAATTAAACCCATCGCTAAGTAAAAAAAAACTTTAATGTAAACAATGCGGTAGTTATTTTATCAACGCTGTATTCGAATTAGGACAGCTATGCAGTACGGTAACATACAAATGTAGAAAGTCGATTATTCACCTTAAATACTCTAAACATGTATGTATTTCATGAGACAAGCAAATACTTGTACGATTGTCTTTTTATACGTATATGAATACGTTTTTATGACTCTTGAATACATTGATTAATAAAAAAGAGATTTTGAAAAACATATATATGTTACAGCAACGTTTTCTATCGACAGAGGATTTGCTTTGGTCAGCCAATCATAAAAAAAATGTTTTCCACTGAGTGTCACCGATCAGTGTGGGACATAAAAACAGCTTTATTATTTTCTAGGGTTAGGGTTAGGATTAGGTTAACCCTTAACCATTCATACAAAAGGGCAGTGAAAAACATACAGAACACACAGTATATTTAAACAACAAGTTAAACAATTATCAAGGCCGCTTTCCTCAGAAGTTTTTAATAAAGAGGCCTAAATCCTGTAGAAATTGTAGATCATTAGAAGACAAAAGTCGTTCCAAATTTTAAAAGAATTTTTCTCGCTGTAAAGTTAACGGTTCGCTTAAAATGAAGTTGGTTTCATTCTCAATGTCGTTACAAAATATGCCAGAAGACGGGGAATCTTTTTAGTGACAGAAGTTATTTACCGTTACAGGTTCTGCTAAATAAATATTGCAAGTTTTGCTGGATTAATATTCATAAAATTGCCCACCAATGAACAAGCGTGTCCAAGTTATCGGTCACTTGTGTTAGAGAAAAACAAAAGCTTTAAAAACATTGGAAATTTCTGATTGAAAACGTATCTTACGATCACATTAAAATATGAAAAAGATTATCAATTATTTATATTTCATATCGTATTCTATAATGAACTATATTTTCGATATGACTCAACGTTTCACCGTCTGCCGACGGAACACATATCTCAGGTAATCTTTGCCAGTGTAACACTGACAACGTGACACTCAGGGACTGTGCTACCGCGATCCGCGGAGGACCGCCCGCTTTGAAGATCCGCGATGAAACGATCGCTGCGGATCATGGTGACATGGCGGATCACCGTGATCACGATGGGTCGCGGAGACGCCGCTTTGAAGATTCTCGGTGACGATTCATGGTGACATGTCACCGCGATTGTCCCCCTTGAGAGATAAGCCGACGCGGAGACAGCGAGACATTTCGATAATTTTAATGGACCGATCTGTAGAACACACCTGAAGCCCCAAGCCACTGACCCCGATTCAGGACCCCTGACCTGTGACGTCACGAGGACAACGGGATCGACTCTACTCGCATAAGATAGAGTGGCGATATTCGGTGTCTGCCATCTAATGTGAACCATCCGTTTGTAAAAATCGATTTTGAAGACACAAATACCTGTGTACATGTCCGATACCTATTTGATATTATCCTCAATCACAGACATGAGTTTGGAATATGCATGGAAATAGGGATTTATGCCATGCATACATGTATATTGATGTACCTGTCGTAGATAAATGAACATCTCTGCGCGATTACTGCATAATTATACACAATAAAATGTACATAATAATTCATGTACGTTGTATATCCGCGGTGTTTGGGACCATATGTACATGAACATTATATCAAGGACGTCGATGTTCTTAAAACCCAGCTCGGGTCGTCTAATGTCTACTGGTCAAATAAATCCTTGAACCCATGGCCAGTTTACAAAATTCTGACTTTTTCATAAAACCTGCCCATACGACTTAAGGTATAACTCTAAACAGATTTTTTTGCATATGTGCAAATGCATCTACTAATTGTGTTTTGTCTGAAATCGATCGTGTGACTTATTACACATTTAATACCATTGCTTAATTACCAGTAAATATGTTTGTCATTTAATTCTACTGTGAGTTGGTGGATTTAATTCTATAAACCAAGTTTTGAGAACCGTAACACATATTTAGAATTTAGATGGAGTGATATTTTCCGATCTAATTGTTTTTTGACGAAATACATTCAGCTTTCAAATACACGTAATACAGTTCATCCGACGACTTGTTGATATTTCGCTCAAGTTCATTCATTAGTGTCTTTACTAGAACAATAAATCATGCACGGGTCAGACGAACTGAAGATGTCTATGTCTAATCCAAATATCAGATATCAAGTTTCAAAATCAGAATACTTTCAATGTCGTGCCGCGTTAATCTCTATACCTGTATACTGCAGTAATATAACTTAAACGCGTGATCAATCCTGGCTAATGAGGGGATTACGTAAGAAAGGTGTTTAGTGACCCGTCACGCTTTGTTGATTAGCACACGTCACGTGTCAAAATATCAGTCCACAGGTAAGTTAGCGATAGGCCATGATGTTATTGTTGTATAATGTCATATTTGTAAACACTTATAAATTTTTGGTTTAAAAATTAAAGTAAAATATACCGTTTGTGCGTAACATATAACAAGTGTATCAAGCACTTTGTACATCATAAATGTTTCTGGCTACATGTACATGTACATGTATATGTATTTTCATAAAAAAAACTGCAAAATTATTTATAAATGGCATGTCGAGAAAGAACAAATGCAAATATAATGCACAATGTCAGAATTTTGATACTAGATTTCGGATATCCAATTCTTTGTGAATTTTGGTCAATATCGATCATTATTATGATACCAAAAATAATAATCTGTATGATCAATAAATTTACTGTTGAAGATTGTTTAAATAACACATGTCGACATAGCTTAAAAGAGAAGAGAAACACGTTATAGCTATAAATGAATTTTATATTGTAGATTAAAACTCTCAAGTTTTGTTTTATTGTTAACCCCCCAATTTATGTCTATGATGGCTACGTGTATTGAACTATAAAATACATTCAACACATTTTCTTTTGTGTTATGTTGGTTCTTGAATATACAGAAATATATTCAAATGGATAATTATATGACCATCATTTTCCGAATTTGTCTCTTTTAAGATTACATAGAGAAAATTGAATATTACCGAAGTTTGATAATTTAGTAATTTGTTGAAACAGAGATTAGATATCTAGTAAAATGTACCGAGCTGTGTATGTATAAAAGTTTACACAAGGTACACAAGGTGATGCCTTTAGACTTATCATAAATATGTATTTTAGCCTTATTTCAGTTGCAATGTTTCCTAATATAATATGAGCAAATCGTCATCATAACTGTATATATATTTGTCAAATTATCGTAGCCCCATTTCAGGAATATATATGTCCAACTTTGTGCTATAACCCCACTATCAAACATGTACAGCTCACACTGCCGTTGTCCTCGTGACGTCACTTCCTGTTATTTCCCAAATCAGGGTGAGCGGCCGATACCCTGATAAGCAGTCGATATACAGGTAAAAATCGAGCACTTCGGAGGGCGGTATCTCGGTACTGAAGCGGCCGATTTTGATGCGGGTTTCAACATTCTTGTCAGGAGATCTGACAGAATAACATATCTAAATATCATTTTCCATTCCCTGTACACTTTAATAACAATTGCAATCATTACTTTAACTGTTAAATAAAGGTAATTTGAATCTATTAAATCTCAAACTACCAAAGGAAATTTCTTTGTTATGTGTGTAAATAATCGAAGAGAAATAAGTAAATATAAACATAAAGTGAAATGAAAAATGTGTATTACGGCAAAAATTTAGTTCAGTATTAGCGAAAAATGTAAAACTATATATTAGTTTTACATATGAAGTTCTATTTTGATTTATGTTAGTGGTCAATGAACAGGGACAGTCTGTAATACATACGGATGTAGGAATATTATCTTGCTGATTACATTAATCCGTTACATTGTAAGTCGCGTCTTTGTGCATAATTTAAGTTCTAGAGAAAACTTGCGTTTTATATTTCATTCATTTTTGGAATTTCTCGAGTTTTACGAGTTATAGATTTCTAGTATGAGATATGTAACTTATGTGAGTAATTTTGAGAAATAAGCCATCCTTTTAATGACTTAAACCTATGCGTTACTTGTTTATTTCAGTATTAAAACTACTAAATACATAGGAAATGTTGAGAGAGAAAAGGAGCCTATCTGTAGAAATCACATACTCGTGTAAAAAGAGTTCTTTATAAACTGTAAAAAGATTTTAGCATGACTACTACCAGGGAAGCGATTAATGTCACAAATACAATCACAATAAATGGTCAGTTCTATCAGACATCTTCAGTGCAAAATGTGCATTCATAAAAATCATTGCTACACTAAAGTAACACAAAATTTTAAAAATAACCACAATTTCGAAAATATGGCATTGATATAGCTATCGATAACAAAATAGCCCTTTCATTTTAAATGTCGGAGACTCCTAAACCGATTTGTTTATTTCGTGTTCCTAATCATAGCAAAGATTTAACCGTTAGCTAATAATGATAGGGGCCATTTCAAGTACCACATGATATCTGATAACGTTTGCGACGCCAAAATACGATATCCCGCGCTAACGTCATTTCAGCAGGAAGATTACAATGAGTTGCGTTCCATCAGAACTGGAGATACTAGTCCCGCACAAATGTTTTCGGATATCACCTGGTAAGTGAATTAGTCTCATTGAATACGTTTTGAAAGCTTATCAGCTTGGTAAAAACTACTGTTAATCCAATTAGCTTCGGATGAAGGGAAATAATCCAAATGTATACTTTCGCATTTAAAGATGCTCCACCGGTGACAAATAGTATATTTTCTCTATCAAAAACAGCAGCAGACGAATTGTTATTTTTCTTCAGTTACAAAAGTTACTTGCTTTACACCATTACCACCATTGAAAAGTTTGAGCATCTTACTTTACTTCAATATAAATATAGTTTTTATTAATTAATTGCATCCCGAAAAAAATCTCAGCAGTATACCCTATATGGAATTATGAACTGATTGTGCACGCACCAAAGGCAAAATAAATTACTTCATTTGCATTTCTGTGTTAACTAGACACATATTAACACGATTTAACATCAACAGGGGGTCGAACGTGTCTTGGTGTGCGAAGGTGTAATGGTATACGAAGCAAATGTGGTGTTAAAAGCTCGGTTTCGAGTGACAACCGTGAATGGGAAATCACCCATGTATCTTCTATGCTTCACGCAACACTCTTGTAGATATTGCGTTGGGTAACAAAATGACTGCAGTTTCAAAAAATGCAAGAGATAATTACTGTTCTCACTTAAATGAAAATCTATTGAAGAAAAGCCAGTCGATTTTCACACAAAAAAAAGCACTTGGGCATGGTACATGACTCTGTTTGGCTGAATGTGAAATTAGTTCGTTAGCATGCCCAGGTTCTGTTTTTGCGTGAAAATCGCGTGAATTTTCTTCAATATATTATTATTTTTAAGTGGGGACAGTAATTATCTCTTGCATTTTTAGAAACTGCTATCGGTTTTGTCACCGAAACGCAATATCTACACGAATACTGCATGAAGCATAAAAGAGACACGAGTGACACTCAAGGTGAGCTTGCGACGCCATATTTGCTACCAAATGACACCTTCCCATACCAAGACACGATCGACCTCCTGATCAGTTGTTGATTAAATTATGTGTATCGTTTATACTCTGTCGGCGGTATTAATTAGGATTTATAACTTACCGTAAAACTCCTTATTATTGATTACAATGTGTGCGAGGTGAGATTCTGATATAACTCTTCAATATTTCAACCACGCAGGTGTCTTTCCCTAACCGAATCAGTTCATTCTATACAATGCATCACTTATAGTACACGTAGTACCACACGTATGCGAGTCGTTTAATTTCAAGTAAGGAAATTTGTTTTGTCATTTTTAATTTTTTAATGGTGTTTCATCTGATCGTAATGTATTTATAACAACAACAAAAAAGAAAAGACATTTAGGCAATCCGATTAAAATCACCTGTTTATGACTTGCTCGTTCCTAACAGTACTTAATAAACTAGTAAGCTTTATCATATCATTATCATATGCATACTGCTATGTCAACAACAAATGGGATATGATAATTGATACTGCATTGATTTCCACATTTTCTGGAGGAAATAAAAATAATATTTTGCTTACACAGAAAATAAACAAGATAAAAATATGTTTGGGATATTCACAATGATTTATGAAAATGAAATCGTGTTGTTTCTCGTATGTTGTTCTTCATCCATGTGGTTTGTAAGTAGAAACAACGCTAAATGTAGCAATAGAATAATTGATCGTTTTACCGAATTTTGCAATTTTGAGACGTACATCACTGTTTTTAATCCTAATGTTAACTCGCTTTAAATGTCAAAACCCTGTATGAATAGCTATGATGCATTCAAACTGTGCAACGAACCAAGTTCCAGTCAAAACTTTGGATCCTCATCCTCGATACTCCATGGGTTACTATACCTGACGTTATATCCACCCCTAGACTATCTCATAGTACAACCTGAAGCAACAACACAGAACAGGTATTATTGATGTCTATGATGTACATCAAAAGAGTCGTATATCGATACACTATGGTTGACTGTGTGGCTTTGAAGTTTGGTGTTGCTCTCTCTGTAGTCTTCAAAGGATATTTTTGCAAGCATGTGAGTGGTTCAGTTTTAACATGAGATGAGATGACCAGTTCTCAAAAAATAACTACATAACGTCAGTTATATATAGTAACCCCTGGGGTATCGAGGATGTTGGATCCTGAGCTAAAGCTCACCAACAGTGAGGCAGTGTCAATGACTCCATCAAAAGGCGAAAACCCATTTCAAAACAAGAACAAATGTAATCTTACATGTGCCTCACAAGTGGATAGGAATATATCAATCTGAGTGAATGATTTTGGTTAGTCAACCCTAGCAGACTTGTCCGAGGGTTGACGTCAAACATCTTTTACGACGGATGGTAAGGATATCCCTGTCCGTATGACAGACCCATGTTTGCCCATACTTTATCAAAAGACGGGGAAATTCAGGCGTTTAGTCACATTTTTAAACACCCGTCATCGCATATTATCGTGTAGCCCGAGATACTCTGCCCCTGACACCAGACTTAGACGTTATGAAAGATTGATGTCTGGTTTAGGCATCTATCTGTCATGATGTCTAAGTCTGGTGTCAGGGCCAGAGTATCTCGGGCTAACTATCGGGTTTAATAGCTGGCTAGGTAATATGCATATACAACTTCAAAACTCTAATTAAAGACATATTTGGTAAAGACAAAATCCATGTTCTCAAAAATAACCACAAATAAATTAAGCGTCAGTGAAATGATTTTTAATGTTTAATAAATAAAAGTCCAGATAGTATCATTTTTATCTTACTCTGTCTGTGATATCCGACAGGACTTTACTCAGATCAAATTATTTCTGCTTTACAGAGATTTGCTTTTCGAGGATACTCCTCGCAAGGCTATATGCCTACTGTAAATTTGACCACCTGTTTCCAGTCAATAATATGACTGCTTAATTGATTAAAACCAATTATTAGCCAACCTGGTCAATATTGTCGGGAGTTCTTAAAACAATTCGCTAGTCACCATTCTCCGCACCAGCCAGAATGTGGTCCTGCAAACATTGGGCGAGAAAAATCGATGATTCCAAGCTGAACGGCTGCTAGGTATAGGCTTGGGCCTGCTTCAGCCATTTGACAAATCCTAGGTCTGGATGCATCTGTGAAACAGGTCACACATACACAAGGACATATGTGTGACACAGAGATAAACATTCGTCCATCATCATACACCTGGCTTAGATATCGGTAACAACTTACCTGTGGGTTCATATAGATAACTGGGTACGTACTGATCATATTGTCATCATCAGGTAGGTCCTGTTTACAATATGCTGGTAATTTGTAATCGCATTCACGTGGTTCAGACTTAGGTCAAAATATAGGTTTATATATTTATATATGTCATATATATCTAGATCTCCAAACGGAAATCATCAATAGTACTATGTCATTAATATGTATAGATACACATAGATTTGTATGAGTATATATATTATATAGGTCACACTTACATTTTTGTATTTCATTGTGTCTTTAATATGCAGGGACACAGTAGATAAAATATACCCGTAAAGGATGGTGATATTATCACAAACAGACTTTATACTAGTGTTTATTGAACCATGACGCTGATACTCTTAAAGGTGATCAAATTTGTCTGACTAATCAACAATACACAATGGCTTGATCAAAAACAAATACACAGCCAATTTGATAGTGTGTCTTATCCAGGAAACGGTTTGATAAACATTCTCTCTAAATGTCTAGTAACGTTTGATACAAATATCCAACCTTTCTGGTTGTGAATTCATAAAACGCCCTATGTGTAAACTGTCAAAAACACATAGAAGAAACGTAGAGTATAGTAGAGTATAAATACAGCTGAGAATTAATTCCTCGAATAAACAAATCAATTAGTTTTACAGATTTAAGTTTTCTTCAAATCACAGCGTCATTGCATGCTATTATTTTTTCCTTATGCAGAATAATTTCAACCTCAGGATATCAGAATTGTTAAGTTGCCATACATTTAATAGCTACACATATACCAAAGCTGATTTTAATTCACTTACATGGTAGGTCGTATACTACCTTCATACACACATGAATGTTCCATTGATATACAACATATTTATATTTAGTATTCACAATAAAAGCACACATGTCTCTAGTACAATATCCAACAGAAACAACAGACCTCACTTGTCGCTGTCCAATATGTCACCTTTTCCAGTCCATCATTTACCTATAGCTGTCTAAAAAGCTCCAACTTATTGGACAACTACGGGTTAATGTTAATAATGGACGGCTAAAGGTAATATATTGGACAGCGCCAGCTGAAGGTTTTAGAAACCGAGTGATTTAAATAAACAATGAATATTGAATACAAAATTCATATTTTTCTCAGATTTATTGCTACAAATGGGTAAGTATTTTCTATTGGAGGGATAAAAATGTAGCATTCAAATAAACCAGTTATCATTTTAGAACTCAAGTGGCCGAAAATCCTACTAAGGCGTCCTGGGTAATTATATATATTGTCTGACCATTAGGAATGGATACTCAATGTAAAGAACACGTGACTGGAACGAAACAAGAGGTACTGTATGTTTAACATTTCCCATAAAAAATGCATGCACAATCCTTAAACAATTTCTGATATAATAACACTTTGTACAATAGCTAGACCGGTCCTGGCTCATTTACCTCCCTTGCGTACTTTTTACTGATGAACCGGTTGTGAGCATCCATCTAGAGTAAAATTCTCAACTAAAGTGTGCATCATTCGTGCGCACGTATTTGTTATCATGGATATACCTACTTTTTCTACGATAAGGACGATTTTAAAACTCCCAACTTATTGATTATATATCGCCCCCAAAGCTATGTTTTCTTTGGTATTTTGATGCATCGCGAAGCGATGGTTCTCAATATATTAAGTACAAATGCGTCAATGGATGTTGGAATCGTTACTATTGGTCTTTAGTGACCTGTTCAGCCTGACCATCGGTAGATTAATAAAGTCGGGAACCAGTCTTACTTCATAAGTGCATACATAATAAGCGCTATGAAAAACGTAAAGCATACATTCCCTATATACAGTATATTTAAAACAGTTCAATTTATATTTAAAACTAAAGTAATAAATGATAAAGTTTCTTTTGTCTCCTATTCCGTCTTTGCATATTACAGAGTTAACTCCCCTGAAGGTAGGTATCGATTGTTAATTCATAACTACCAACAGTCATTGTAATAACTATTCTAAGATCGTGTATGGATAAAATTATTTCATCCTTATTGTTGCTGTCCATATATATACAGACAGAGAAGTTATGGGGAGGGCGGTTCACAGGAAACACTGACCCAGTGATGGAGGCCTTCAACGCGTCTATTCATTACGACAAGCGGATGTGGAAAGCGGATATACAGGTCAGTTTAACTGGTATTCAAAAAGCGTTAGATACCGCAACTCAGTTATTTTTCGCGTGCATTGACTTTTCATGTATTTTGTAGACGAATAATAATTTCAAATATAAATCGTCGCGACAATACAGGAAAATACAGAAAAAGAAGAACCGAAGAAGTACATGTTTCGAGAGCGATGTTTGTTCGTCATTAAAATGTCATTATGTGTGAAACTTAACTCACCATAAAAAATAACTTGGTTGTAAGATATGGAAACTATGTTGGATTTGCTAAGTAATACCAAATGTTATTGTTTGTTGTAGGGAAGTAAGGCGTATGTTTCTGCGATACATGATGCCGGTCTGGTCACAAGTGAGGAAAAGGATGTCATTCGTGAAGGCCTAGATAAGGTTAGCATGGCCCTACAGGTAGGGCGTTAGAATTGTACATGCTGCCCCTATTGCATGATCGTAAAAGGCGACTAAATTTAGGATCTTTTCTTTTCTCTTCTTCCTAACTGAATTGATCATCCTAATGCCTCCCTTGGCACCGCCTCACTTTTGGCCTTGAGTTGAGCGTTCGCCCCTCTGAGGAAGGCTCTGGGTTCTATCCCCTGGCCGAGACACACCAAAGTCTATAAAAGTGGTAGTTTCTGCTCCTGCTTAGCGCTCAGCATACAGGGAGTGGGACGACTGGTTCGCCCGTTGTCAGTATAATGTGACCGGGTGGAGTGTGTTGATTGGTGTCTTCGGCGGCATACCTGCGTGATATAGCACTATAAAAAGGGCAACAGATCCCCTATACAAGAAGACACTACATGAATATACCGCAGTCTCCCAAAACACACACCTCGCACAACATACACGCAACACACCGCATACATAGGAGGCCGTCCTTACATGACCATAACTGTTAATAGGACGTAAATTAATCAAACAAAAAAAGGTTTGCAGTAATCAACCTAGAGAAATTAAGGTAATGAATATTGAAAATTGAGCACTTAGTAATATTTCCATCCGTAAATCATGCTGGAATTTAGTTACATATTTCATGTTATTTTTTTGGATGTTTTAAATTTGCATTAAATCTACGTTCATAAACGTCCCTTATAGGAGAATACAAATGAATAAAAATAATATTGATTCCTGTAAATACCATGATTTTACTGAGTAACGATATATTTTCAATGTATAGTAAAGGATCTTAAGGCAAAGAAGATTTATTTTAAAGCTTTCATTTTTTATGTTTAATACCTATACATTTATTTTTGCAACGCCCTGTTGAATTCATTTATAAATCATACAAAGATTATGTTCTGCAAAACTTGAATATAGATGGTGTCTTTACTAATCATAGACACTTTTTGCCAAGACGTATGGCGGACTTAACTACAGCAAAGTCTACTATGTTTTATCAATAAATAATCGAAATAGACCCATAAAGAAATCAGACAACACGTTTTTTGATTCTATGATTCACATAATTGTACCGATACATGTGTTCAATTTGTTTTCTGAAAAGATTTCAGAAGAATGGTCAGCTAATGAGTTTGAAATACGACCCGGAGACGAAGACATCCATACTGCAAACGAGAGACGTCTTAAGGTAAAGATCATCACAACTTGCCTACAAAGTTAAAGGCCCACTACCTTTCCGAAATGAAAAAAATCTTAAAAACAATAACAAGATAATAAAATACATATTGGTGACCTAAGATGAGGTTACAACACCAAACAAATGTATGTTTATAGTGCAGATTAATTTCACTATATTTTCCGTCTGGTACAGTGAAAATGAACTAACAACTAGTAACTGTTGCCACTCTACAAAATTGACAATTCCTATTTTTAAAGTTAAAGGTCGTTTCGGAAAGGTAGTGGGCATTTAAAGGTGCTGGCAAATGGTATTTTTCTCTATCAAAAACAGGAGCTGAAGACTTAGCATTTCATATTAATTTTTGTGTTAATTAGACATATATATGCACGATTTAACAACAATTATTGTTAAATTGATTAATATCGTTTATGCTCTGTCGGCGGTGGAGCATCTTTAAATAAACTTAATCAAAAGGGAAAAAAGATAATGTTAATAATTTAAAAGGAATAACGCATAGTAATGTAACTTCCAACGGAAATGCTTTGACAATTGACATTCAATACTGTAAACCAACTTGTTTTCTCATGCGAGTTATTTTCGCGAATTTCGTAGGCGAAAGAAAAACAGAAAAACGCGAAAATAAAGTCGCCGTGTAAATGAAATGGTTCATAGACATGAATTTTACCACGTGCTCCAGGATCGTCATAAAAGTTGTCTCTAATATTTTCAGTCCGAACACCAAACATTGTGGTCTAGGCTAAAACAAACCTGGCTTTAGTTTAGCTGAGATATCGTAGCTATACAGCTAGTGTATTGGGGAATAGCTCTAATGTAGTCTGTGAAAATGGATAATCCAAAGATGAAATTTTCTATATACTGATTTATTACAGTCGTGTGCTGGGCGGAGAAATATCCAACTCTATACTTCCAAACCTAGGCCTAAATTGAATATACAATATGTACAAGTCATACAAAATGATTATATACAAAACATACAGGAACAAACATGTAAACAGCACTTCGTCTAAACGTAATATACAATAGTCGCTAATTAACTAACGCGAAGGTTACCGGCATTGAGAAGTGCTAAGAAGGATTAGCTAAAAGAAACACAGT
The DNA here is from genome assembly GCF_041381155.1 of Argopecten irradians. Classification (NCBI taxonomy): domain Eukaryota; kingdom Metazoa; phylum Mollusca; class Bivalvia; order Pectinida; family Pectinidae; genus Argopecten; species Argopecten irradians. The sequence goes on along the minus strand of NC_091142.1, from coordinate 30,031,527 downwards.
TAAATACGTTAAAGTAATATATCACTATAAAGAAACGACTATTATATCTAAAATGAAGCTTTGTAATTTACTTCTTAACTTAGAATATTAAGTATGTTCGAGAAGATAAAAACAACTAGATAGTATCACAAATGTCCGAATATAAACCTGTCATAAACCGCGTGACAAGGCTAAGAAATGATTCTATATCTGGTAATGAAGCAAATGAAAAGACTTATTAAAATTAATCAAAATCATATAAGTTGAATAGCATTAAAACAGTAGGAGACGGGATGGCGTTGTTATTTCTTGAGATAGTCAGTTTTACTCATTCATATTATATCATACCGGATTAAACAAATAACTGACCTACATATATGTTCTGCACATTTCGACAGGAGTTGATAGGGCCAACGGCGGGAAAACTTCACACTGGTCGCAGTCGGAATGATCAGGTCAGCACCGACATGAGGCTATGGTTACGTGGCGCCCTCATGGAGCTGAAAACGTGTGTCCTTGACCTCGTCAAGGTCATGATCAACAGAGCAAAGTCGTATGTAAATTGATCTGTATGGAACTTTATGATCTCCTTTTTTATAGATTAACCTTATAAAAGCTTGGCTTGATACCTTCATTAAGAACAAGTGTTTTGGTGGAGAAAAATGAAAAGGTAGTTCGCGTGAGGCTATTTTCATTGTTTACTTAATAACTGTAATCAATACTTGATCATATATGAGATATTGGTTTCCCTAAATTACTGAATAATTGGTCAAATACCCCCTCATACATTTCTGTCACAAGTTGGAATTAGAGATTCGTAATTCCGTTTTTGCATTTTAAAGAGGTATCGGCCCATACGGGGAACTGTTGTTTGTGACGTCATGTTACAAGAGTGTAACGTCATATTTTAGACAAAAAGACGCAAGTTTCGTACACACACTTATGACGTCACAATCGATACCTTCCAGCAAGGAATTAACTTTGTTATATACAAAGACTAAATATATGACAAAAGATAATATAACAAATTTTTGGTGTGAACATTCATCTAAAGCAACATTTCCAAATGTTTAAAGCATGTCTGAACCTACTGTAAATTAATAGATCAGATATTACATCATTGTGTATTTATCCGATATAGAGAAATAGATGTTCTGATGCCGGGTTACACCCACTTACAGCGAGCGCAGCCAATCAGATGGAGCCACTGGTTGCTAAGGTATTTGCGGTATTTTTTGTATGTTTGATATAATTATTGTATTGCCCTCAATTTCTGGATATATCTTTTAACATAATCACATATTGAATTACTTTGAATTTAAAGTAACCAAACGAATCAGAGAAAATAAAACATAAATACGTTTTAAATCCACAGTAACAACCACAGTACAAATATGGAATTTTATATCATTGGCTGCAATAAAAAAATATTGATATGCATTAATATTGATATTTCATACGATATTAACAGCTCTTGTGTTTTGTATCATTTTCTGAACAATGATTGTTTATGTATTGTTCATTTTTATAATTAGCTATGCTTGGATGTTACAAAGAGATGTGGAACGCCTTACTGAACTGTATAAGAGAGTAAATGTTCTGCCACTTGGGAGGTAAGGATATCATCTTGTTTTAAAACTGACTGGTGCAAAAGAAAATTACAGACAACAATTTTTAATTACAGGTACTACATCAGATCATCTTTTGTTTAAAGTAACACGTTTCTGTTTTTCTTGTTTACAAGTTGGTCATTGTAGCATGATGATTACCATATGCATTATAAAAATGTGTTCATCGATAATAGTAGGTCAATCCTTCTTTGTTCAGTGGGGCTTTAGCAGGAAATCCGTTTGAAGTGAACAGGGACTTTCTTGCGAGTGGTAAGGCATTATTGATTTAAATCCAATAATATTATGAGTTACTATGACTGCATCTATTTCAAATATCTTAAAAACAAAATATGCATGGAATTACCTTTTCCCTTTACACTTTTAGAGTAATTTAAGACTCAATTGTTTCAATAAAAACCTATTCAAAACAGAACAAGAGTACATATAGAAGTTGCAATCACAACCATTGAGTTAATAATTGTGTTTAGAAATTGACAATTTCATTTTAATTACTTTATTTTCAATCGTTCTTGCACTTTATCTGAAAAGATCTTGGATTCAGTGCCATATCGGGAAACAGCTTGGACGCAGTCAGTGACAGGGACTTTGTGGGTAAGAACCGCTGTGGGAATTTGTGCTGATGAAAATGGTCACTGGTGGGAGATTATACTGAGGCTTCGAGTATCATATATGTAAAATTATTAGTTACACAGTTTGTTATTGACCTTATACGAAAAAATATTGGGTCACCAATAATTTGTATAGGGCAAGGCGAAGTCGAGTCTGATACATGTTTATTTTAGACCCAATATTTTTTTCCGTAATAGGTCACTAACAAACTGTGTAACGAATTTATCCCGTCGTAGACCCTTTCAATTAAGTTACTGCAAAATGTATTATGGAAACGAAAACGGCTCAAAACATAAGCAATGTTCACCTCATTAAATGACTCGAATGCATTGTCATGGTCCATTTCTGTTAAATGATCCTAAAGTTGTCAATTTCGGCTTGCTTTGAAAGTGGTCGTTAGCACTACCATTCAAACATTTTGTCTCCATTTTTGTGAGTGGCGTCGTTACAAAGCGTTACTTGTGAGTGGCGTCGACCGCCATTCTGTTCTTAATGGCGGTAAGGGCAAAGGACAAGAACTGTATCGTCCAAACCTAATACGACTTGGTACGACTATTTCCTGCACCTCGCACAAGGAAATCCCACATGATACCCTGTGCTAGATTATTCTATCTCGTCCGATCTGTCTAGTACCTTTAAGCGATTTTTGGCGGAATTTCAGGCCATTCATGTAACAGTCCACGCATGTGACGTTATATTCTCGAATTGGTGACGTCACACGCTTCAGACAATCAATGTTATTAGAAATTTGTACATTCAGTCATATATCATGCATTGTTTAATTGTTTTTAATTATTAAAACTTTATGTACCGATTGATCATCGTTTTTCTTTGATATAACCAAACTATAGTTTTACGCGGGATGACTAAATTCGAAGCGCAGATGAAATGGCGTCAATTAGCTTTGAACAAGAAGGCCCAAGACGGGATAATATTACAATAAACGCGTTTATAGATGGTTTTATGATATCTTAGAGGTACGAGAAAAAAAAATACCTGTAAGTGATCGAGAAACGCCTCGGTTGTGATTGTGTTACAAAATCTTAGCCCTCGACTGAGATAACCCGTTCTCTTACCCCAAACATTGATATCCACAGCTTTATCAGTGTGATTTTTTTCTATCTCACCCTAGGGTAAAGACAAGCTACACGAGATCTTTGCACGTGCTTAACAATTGATTGACGTCACAACAACAGTCTCATGACGTCACGGTAATAGTATTATAACGTCACCACAACAATGAAATGACGTCACAGAGACGACGAAGACGAGGATTCATTAAGGTTACGTCATCCTCGCTTGCATAAGTGACACGTTTATTAGAGACACAAAATGGTACACGGGGTAAGAGAAAAAGAATCACTCACCCTCTTTAGGGTGAGACAGGAGATCTCAACCCTCGGGATAAAATTCTTAAGCTGTCAAACACTCGGCAAAGCATCGTGTTTGACAACTTAAGAATATTAACCCTCGGGTTGAGATTCTCCTGTCTCACCCCAAAGGGAGTGAAAGATTCTATTAATCTCGATCACTTACAGGTAACAGATTTTATTAATCTTGGATTCCACGTGACGCCATTTTAACCAATAGGAATACAAAATCCTTGTCTGAGGCGGGATAAGGAATGGACATACATGTATATCAAACTTTGGTTACTTAGGGAAACAAAATAGAAACAGCAAATACGTTAGTGGTATATTGCTATATTGAAGATTTAATGTTGTTGGTTTTTTTTATTCTATTCGTGTTCCATGCATTGATTTCCCGAGATATGATAATGTCTTAACTGATTTTGAATAACAAAATGTTATTATTGTACAATTAAGAAACGTTGCCGATAATTAATTTTGTCTGATTCACTTCGTCTCCCTTTTGCAGCTGAATTCCTTTTCTGGGCCTCCATGCTGGGGGTCCACCTAAGTCGGTGGGCTGAAGATCTCATACTGTACTGTAGTAAAGAATTCGGCTTCGTCACGTTATCAGATGCTTACAGGTATATATATATTGATTTTGTCAAATATTATGGAACTATTTGTATCTTTATCAGAAACCCATCTGTGTATCTAACCCACCACTGGTGTTGTCACAATATATTGGTGCATGAAATAATAAAATATAATTTCTATTTATAGTTATAAAAATAATGCTTTTAATATTGGTTTAACGTCATATTAACAATTAGTGCCATTTATTGACGTGTCAGGCTAAAGAGGTGAAGAAATGTCGGACTCTGGGAAAATCCACCGACCTACGGTCAGTACCTTATAACTGTCCAACATTGGAATCGATCTCGCGACCCAGAGATGAATAGCTTCAGTGATTATACGTGTGGCATTTTAACAACTCGAACACTGTGACATAATGCTGGAACTGTCAATGATTCCCCAATATTATTCACCAAATGGTCAAATTATTGCTTATAGGTTATGGAGATAAGCCGAAATCTTACAATATATGGGAGAGATAACTTATCGAGGTCCATCAGGGCATCTTAGGATTATCTCTGACTTTAATCATAGCAAGTCTTTGTGTTAATAAAGTACACTTTTATTTCTAATATAAGCCAGTGTTTTGCCTTTGTCTATGAGCTCAGGTAACTCTACCAATGCGCATTCAACCATGACAAATCCAATATAGACAATGGCAACATAGAATTACCTTTGCCTGTGTTATATGTTATGAATAGAATTCACGAACGGAATGCATGAATGAAGCATGCTTTTGGATTGGACAACCATCTGTAAACTCATTTTCACTATGTCCACCAACAGTGAAGGAGGGATATTACTTTCTCTATTTAAGTGATATAATAAAGTGGCTTTAGTGATTTTTATTGCTAAAAGGACATTACTTTCCAATGTCTGCTGTGGTAAAGAAATGACATATGAATCTAGACTTGCAAATAAGGCATTTGTTTGAAAGCGTCTTGGTAAAATGATCGCATCAATCTGATTAAAACACAGATCCTTATAACCACTCCGTTCAATAGAGGATCTGACAATAACCCATAAGAGGTCACGTCCAGATGACCCTTATACCACGTGTACTTCAGAGCAAATGCAGTTTCTACACCATACAACATCAATTGAAAGCCTCTTTTCGCCCCAGTATACATATACAATTAGCTTTGTTGTGCACTTCGGGCAAGATGACTACATACACGAAAATAATTTGGACAGCTTTTTCAAACTATTTCGTCCCCAGTCAAAATTTTGGCAGTGCCAATTTGATTGGCCATTTCAAAAGGTCATCTTGACGTGACCCCTAATGGGATGTTCTCAGATCCTCTTATCCAACGTAGTGATAATAAGGATCTGTATTTTAATCAGATTGATGACCACATATAATTCAGAGGATCTAAAATTTCTACTGTGATGAAATACGGTTGTATTACCATGCTATCCGGAATCGCTGTCTGCTCTATTTTTGTCTGTTAGTTTCGCCGTCAAGTAGACGCTTGTAATGTTAAGCTATATGTGAGTTAAGCGTTCTAGAGCCTAGGATTATTGTAAATAGATGGCGCTAATATCGTTGCCCGGCAGTATATAAAGCCGCGGTTTTCAACGAGATTTTTCTTAGTGTTGGACGAGCTGCTGAAGTGAAAGCACCTAAGTAAATACAAGGTAAATATAGATGTGCCTGAACAAGGCTTGCCTATATACGTCAGTTGATAATAACTTACGGTAGAGTTGAGATCGGAGATTGACGTGCCTGAATAAGGCTTTCCTCCTCCGCGTTATATACTCTGGAGAGTAAGTTGTAAACTGAGCCTTGGGATTGCTCGTTGAATGATTACGTTTACATGAATCATTGAGAGTACTAGTGATTACTCTGTGAGTACTCGGTAATATGTAATGATTGTGTGTGAATCATTGCTGGAGTGATTACTCTGAGAGTGCTCGGTAAACGTGAGTGCTCAGTAGCAGTGAGTACTGTGAGTGCACAGTGATTTTGAGTACTCGGTAGCTCGGTAGTGTTAGGCCTTAGGGAAAGGTTCTTAATAGATAATATAACATTGATTTTATCGTAGTCTGGTTATATATGTACGAGTAGGGATTATCGAATCACCCGAGGTAGGGGAGACTACTCGCATAGGCTTATAGATAATTCAGTAGTTGTTGCTAATCATTTAATAATTATTCTGATCTGTATGATTTATGCTGTTTGTATATTTTGAAGTTAAGTTATCACGATCACTCAGAGGCACTGAGTGATCAGTAGGATTGATATTGTAAATCATAATATTTAGGGATAGATAGAATCACAGCTAGATCAGCTGTGTATTATTTGTATATATTTGCACTGAGTAATTTGATAGGAACAGTACATAATATAGACACTATAGATCATCAGTTCATTGTGACTGGATCGGACCCGGTAAACGTCACATAATTTGGTGGCAGCGGTGGTGATCTTGTCTATATTTTTGTGCTGTTCGATTACTCAGTTTTAAATAAAATGTGATTTTAGATTTAACTGTTATATTATTGTGAATATGATTTCTGATGAGACATCTCGCACTCAGTTGAGAAATTCTGAGATGGATTTTGGTGAGGATAGTGGACAGGGATTTCACTCTACACCAAAACTACAGATGTCGAAGGGGAGCAGTCATTATAGAGATTCTGGTATAACATCTATGTATGCAGATGGCAGAACTTCTGAGGTAAAGGCAGATATTGCTGATTTATATAGCAGTATGAGCACGCCTGAAGATATTTCATCTCATGAGATTGATAGGGAGATAGAGAAAATGCAGGAACAGTTACGCCAACTAGATGTTCAGAATCAGAGCCTGCGAGAGTCTGCTAGTCAGCAAAGACTGAAGAAATCATCACACGAAGGAAATTTTGGAGTCCGAAGTAAAGGGGAGAGCACTCCTAAGGTGAGATTCTCGGAGAACACCCATTCCTCGCGATTTGATGATGATAGAGCAGACAATATCACTTATCGAGACAGAAATCAAAGAGGTACAGCTCGATTTATCGAGAAAGAAGATGTATCAAGCTATTATTCCCCTCAGCGGAGGAGAACGAATCCAAAGTCGATCGCTGATTTGGATGATAGTGATTATGAGGACCAATCATTGAGTAGGAAACCCAATGTAAAGCATGTGTCAGTAAAAGCCTCTACATATGATGGCACGACACCATGGAGGGATTATTTGTCTCATTTTGAGACATGTGCTCGAATTAATCGCTGGTCAGAGTATGAGATGGGACTATATCTTGCTGTGAGTTTGAGAGGACAAGCTCAGGGTATACTTGGTGATTTACCTACCAGGAAGCAAGATCACTATTTCTCATTAGTGAGAGCTCTCGAACAAAGATTTGCCCCACCAAATCAAACTGAACTTTATCGAGTACAGTTGTTGGAAAGGAGGCAGAGGGCTAATGAAACACTTCCAGAGCTGGGTCAAGCTATTCGTAGGTTAGTTAATTTAACCTATCCAACTGTTGAAGGTGGAGTGAGAGAAGAAACTTTGGCCAAGCAACAGTTTCTAGAATCACTAGCTGATTCGGATATGCGTATTCGCATTAAACAAGCGAGACCTGAGAACCTTACAGATGCGATTCATCTGGCTGTTGGAGTTGGAGGCTTATAAGAAAGCAGAGAAACATGGAAATGATGGTCATGCCTATTTGAGGAATACAAGTACTGAGGGTACTGATGCCAACCATCCAGTAGAGACTGAGAAGTCTGGGATGGAATCCATGTTGAGAAGTATCCAACAGAAGTTGGAAAAGATGCAAGGAGATATCAGCCAGTTACAATCGGGAGTGAAAAATCAGCCCGATCAGCAAAAACAAAGTGGGAAGGATTCGAACTTTGAGCGACGCTGTTTTAAGTGTCATGAAACAGGACATTTTCGTAGGGATTGTCCTCAGCTCAAAAAGAAATCGGATAAGAAATCAAATGGAGCTGCTAATCCAGTCAGGACTAGAACAAGAAGGCGCAGGAGTAAACAATCAGCCGGAATCGGAGTATCCTCTGCTGCTCAGGAGGCTGGACTGTATATCAATGCATGAAGTTCAGCATACCAATGTGAAGCTGTTGGTCGATACCGGAGCTACTGTGACAATCTTGTCACAAGAAGTGTATGAGAGAATTCCACAAGAGCGGAGACCAAAACTCAGAGAAGTTAAAAAGGAGATCTTGGCAGCTAATGGTAGTGAACTCAGAGTCCTTGGTCAGGGAGGTTTTATGATAAAACCTGAAGGCTGCAGGGATGTTTACTTTGAGGCAGTAGTTGCACAAATAAGTAATGAAGGTATCCTTGGCCTTGACTTCTTGAGATCAAGAAATGGTCTGATTGATCTGAAGCGTGGATCGCTAGTTCTAGATGATATTCCTGTTGACACACACGGGTCTTGGATAACATAATGAAGGACGTATCAGTCCTTGATATGATACATGTATTCATGTGTATGTGTAGTCACTGGGAATATTGGAATTTTACCAAAGAAATAATAATCACTTTTGATTACAGAAAACAATTGACTTTTCCCTTAATTACCAAGATCGGTAGCAGAAATATTAGTTCGTAATATTTACACAACGGTATGTTTACATGTATGAAAATAAAATCATTGTCACAGCTTGAAAGTTTCCTCCGCCTGTATACAAGGTTGGTTAATTTTATTATTGTAAATAATACGAAATAATACTTCACGATATATAATAATATATCAAGGACGAATATATAAATAAAAAACTCATCATCGAAATTTCAATGGTGCTGCTAAATGTTCACAGACATGATGTCTATCGATAATCAAAAACCATAACTGACTGCACACCCTACATTTTGAAAAAAAGTCTACAGGTAAACGCCCGTGGCTATGATCTGGGGCAGCCGTCGCTATGACAACACATACGTGTCAAGCTGTAGTGGTTATATTTGGACATTTTTCGGCACGTGACGACATACCTACGTAAAATTCGTCCGGAATATTGCAAGAATTTTATTAATGAACAACATTACGTATAACTTAACGCCAGAGACAGATGATACTGACGGCTTCTGGATAATCTTCCGACATGGATTTATTCGTCCTTGCTTCCGATGACCAGTTCACACAGGTCGGACACAGGTAAATCTGTCTATCACAGCGGGAGGCTGTGAGGCTGAAGAGTGTAGTCTGCGGATGAGGGTTGCACACATTTATCTTAAAATAAAAGTCATCTTCATTTCACAATGTGTATGAAACTTATATTTAGAAACCGATTTTATTTTAAGTTCTTATTGTAAACATCAATCCTTGTAAACATGAATTCTTGGAAGTATATTGGTATAGCTATAAAGCGGTCGTAAGCTACATTAGAGACGATACACTATACATACACAAGACCGTTCTATTAGTTATCGACCTCAAACTATTTTCTTTAGACCTGGCTATAATTTAAGACAGGTGCACGATGAAATAGACTATACTAGCTAGTGATGGCAAGTTTAGATAAGGTCGTCGTAATTCGGCCGTCGAATAAATTTAAGACATAGATAATAAGTGATATTTGTTTTTAGAAAATGGTGTCAAAATTCAAACTAGTAGAGAAACTTTAAAACACAAAATAAGGACATGTCAATGAACTCCTTTGAACCTTCAATATTTGACCCAAGGCCGTCTCTATGATATTTGACTGATGTCACCAACATTAGTCCCGGTCGCTGAAAATTTGGCCACCACTATAAAATTAGACTGAGGTCATCAAAATTCGACCCGGTCGTTAAAAATTAGATAATTGCTGTAATATTAACTGAGCCATCACAATTTTGACCCATTCGCTATAGACTCGTCAGAAACTTTATAAACCACCCACTATAAAAATAGCTTGGGTCCACTGATGTCATCAAAAACCAAATAGGGGGTTTGGGGGTTTGGGAATTAGTACACGAACTATGGCATGTATTTCTAGACATATTTTGTTCAGATATTATTAGATCAATTTTCCATAAATATAAGACCAAATCGAAGAAAAAAATAGTTACTTTGTATTGTGTTTATAGTGTATATGCTCACACAAACACTGCGTAATTTGTGAGGTACATATATGGTATCTATACGATACGTAATATGGTAAATATAGTTAGTGGTATCAATCAAAATCAATACTATGAAATATTCCATTTTATACGGAAATGCTTAAGCAGCACCCATTACAAAAAGGTATCGGAAAGATTCATTTTAAAATTATATAAACTTATAAAATTGGAGACGCGCATTCGTTTAAAGTAAAAGTTTTTAATTCACGATTTCTTCTATTATTTCCCGATCTTTCCTAAATATCATACACCAAAATTGAGATTGGATTATTCCCTTTCCAATGCTGTCTTCCAATTTTTGCTGACATTTCTGTATCGATAGTTATCAACTTACCTGTATGTTACTGACTATATGGCTCTACTCTCCACACATGCCAACCAGCTGTGAAGTATACAGGTACATAAACTCACCGCGGAAAGGAGGAAGGGGTGTTAGGACACACGTGTAAGTTAACACATCCCCATGGTGATATATGGTATCTATAATCTATTTACGATACGTATTATGGTAAATAGAGTTATGTATCAATCAAAATCAATAGTATGAAATATTCCATTTTTACACGGAATGCTTAAGCAGCGCCATACAAAAGGACGGAAAGATTCATTTTAAAATAATAACTTATTAAAATTGAGAAGCGCAATCGTAAAGTAAAAAGTTTTTAATTCACGATTTCTTCTTTATTTACCGACCGATCCTAAATGGTCATACACCCAATATGGAGATTGGATTATTCCCTTTCCAATGCTGTCTTCCATGTTTTGGCTGACATTTCTGCATAGATAGTACTCAGTCACTTGTACCGGGGGGGTGAACCGTTTAACGTTCCCCAGCCTAACGCAAACGTAACTCAAAAAATCCGTCCGTTAGCTAACGCTTGGACGATTGCATAACGATTAACGATCAACGATTAACGCAATAACGATTTACGCAAAACGCTAAACGATCGGCAAGCATAGACCGGAAAATACTATTGTTATAATCACGGAAATGGTTGACGGTAAATAAATTACGGATCTTGACGTTACTGAAAAAAAAAAAAAAATACAAACAAAAGTATAAAAAACAAAACGGGGAGTATGTTTAGGATTAAAATTTCTGTATACCATATAAACATTTGCCTATGAAAACTATATGGACACGATGGAGGTCAAAGACGACAGCACTCAATACGAAGTTTCCCACTTTACAGGTACAAATTGTACGTTTACAAACATGAATTACATGCGCAACGTGTATGTATTAAGAAAGAATGGTATTATTCTAAAGTGTCCTCATTCACCCTGATATTTTAAGAATAACAAATTATTACAACATCTCTTTACTGATAATAACACAATGAAGTAAAAAACGTACCCTGAATACTCGATATGACAGTTTCCACGTTTACACGTACATGTGTTACGTTTACAAATTACGTGTACAACCGTACTGTATTAAGAGAGATTGTATTATTGCAAGGGTCATATTTATCCGATATTAAGAAATTAAGAAATAACAAACAACAATTTTTGGTTACAACAACACTTTATTGATAATATTATCGTCACAATGTCATAATTTTAGTGAAGCGATCAGGCGTATACCGGGTACTTTAAATAGTATCATGGTGTCGAAATGACGAATAAACGATTTTCACACAAAACACATTTAAAATGCATTATTAGTACATCGAATTTCCATCTATATGCTTGATTTCTGTTATCGATATTTCATAAAACTCAACAATTGTAATACAGTAACATTTTATTAGTGTTTCCCGCATCAATCACAAGTTTACGTTTGTTTTTATTTTTCAGATTGTCGAAAGGCTCTTCCGCTTACCATGGAAAACGCGTATTCTCGGAATATTTTTCATAAAGGATTAACATTGGATTATACATATATGTTGTACATTTCACTAGGGCATCGTGTTTAATCCCGCACATTACATTTAAAAATGCATTTATAATGTACGCCACATACAGCTACTGTAATAAAGAATAAAACCATTTGAATTCGTGTTTTCGCCATTTGCATTTCTCCTCATTATATTGTTCAGCATACAAGATATAAGTGAAAAATATTCCCCTTCCATTATCTATATTCAAATTAAGTCAATTATGCAAAATCCATTGATGACAACAACGATGAAGATAGTGATGCAGATGTACACTGAAGATTACTGTAAAATTGCATTGCGACAATTTTCTACGTATATTTGTAACCGGTGTAAGAAACAAAGTTATTTGATCACATATCACATCAAGCAACTCTGCAATTTACAGTTACAAACAAATAATTATTCATACAATGTATAAGTGTGATAAGCTAATTCATTCCAACGGAATATATATATAAGAAAGCATATTGTAAACATCAAAACTTTGAAATACGACAGTACGTGAAATGTACTGTCACATTGTACGGGGCACAGGTAAGTTGGGTATATTTAATACGGGGCACAGGTAAGTTGGGTATAGAGTTAATCTCCCCCCGAAGGAAGAAGGTGTTAATTACAGGTGAACTCGTGACCTTTATACCTGTACAGGTAAAATACCCGTGCGCGTCACGCTGGGAATTGAAGAGATTCAAGGTACACATAAGGAACACCTGTGAGTGTTACCAGGTTTTTTTTATTGATATGAACAAAAAATACCGTGTCTGATTTGACACGCGTACAGTACGTGTGAAGGCTTAATTAACGTACCTGAGTTCGATTCAACACGTGTTCTACATGTATATACTCGTACATTACGGACATTCTTGTATCTGAAGAAATGCAAACGTTTACATCTTTTTATTCCCTTTTCCATTTTCATATAAATACAAGTATTAATATATAAATAATTGCGTTTAAAAAATATTTACATGTAGATGCCAAATCTCACCTCTTTCCGTGTTCAAACTCGTCATGTTAATGATTTTTAAACTTCACGAATTTATTTACAAATCTCCCGAGTTGCGTTCTTCGTACGTTGATAATTTTCAACATAACGAGAACAATATTACCCAGCGTGTCTGTAATATCGTTTTTATATTTTTATTATCTGTTTTAGCTATTTTCGTGGATTTTTTCTAAAAAATTGTCATTAATGTTCTGTAAGACAGTTTCGTTAATATTTGAATTGCTTTCGCAGAAATAATAATAACAGAAACATATATACATATATGATATATGCTTCTGATAATAATAATAAAAAAGTGAAAATCACATTAAGTTTTGTAGTTTTGATAATTAATACATTTATTATTTCTGTCGGGAGGAGGAAGGGGTGTTAGGACGCGTGTAATTAACACATCCCATGGTGATCGATGTTGTACAGGTAAATGACGAGCTATATCCTATTTTAATAAGGACGAATAGAGAACAATAGGGGCTAATTACAGGTAAGTTATAGTCTCTTTTAGAAAACGATTTACCAGTGAAACACCTGTGCGATAAAGTCACAGCAAGAACATTAGTACTCTTCTGACTTTTTTATTACATTTTCTTTTCAAAATCACATTATCAACATGCATATCTATTATACCAAAAATATACGTAACTTAATTTCCCACATCTTATATCATGAAAATCTTACAATCCTGAATTATTATATATCCATTTTGCCTGAAATATTTATAATAAATATTTTAGAGTGATTTACGGCATATGCATCGCTACACTATATGAAGCATTAGCGGCTAAATACTACAATTTTACATCTATAACACATTTATCTGAAGCTTCATATCTCTTATCCTCGGTTTCTTATAAAATTCAAGATCATTCAGATAAGCCACATTGAAATTAAACCCATCGCTAAGTAAAAAAAAAAACTTTAATGTAAACAATGCGGTAGTTATTTTATCAACGCTGTATTCGAATTAGGACAGCTATGCAGTACGGTAACATACAAATGTAGAAAGTCGATTATTCACCTTAAATACTCTAAACATGTATGTATTTCATGAGACAAGCAAATACTTGTACGATTGTCTTTTTATACGTATATGAATACGTTTTTATGACTCTTGAATACATTGATTAATAAAAAAGAGATTTTGAAAAACATATATTCATGTTACAGCAACGCTTTCTATCGACAGAGGATTTGCTTTGGTCAGCCAATCATAAAAAAAAAAAATGTTTTCCACTGAGTGTCACCGATCAGTGTGGGACATAAAAACAGCTTTATTATTTTCTAGGGTTAGGGTTAGGATTAGGTTAACCCTTAACCATTCATACAAAAGGGCAGTGAAAAACATACAGAACACACAGTATATTTAAACAACAAGTTAAACAATTATCAAGGCCGCTTTCCTCAGAGTTTTTAATAAAGAGGCCTAAATCCTGTAGAAATTGTAGATCATTAGAAGACAAAAGTCGTTCCAAATTTTAAAAGAATTTTTCTCGCTGTAAAGTTAACGGTTCGCTTAAAATGAAGTTGGTTTCATTCTCAATGTCGTTACAAAATATGCCAGAAGACGGGGAATCTTTTTAGTGACAGAAGTTATTTACCGTTACAGGTTCTGCTAAATAAATATTGCAAGTTTTGCTGGATTAATATTCATAAAATTGCCCACCAATGAACAAGCGTGTCCAAGTTATCGGTCACTTGTGTTAGAGAAAAACAAAAGCTTTAAAAACATTGGAAATTTCTGATTGAAAACGTATCTTACGATCACATTAAATTATGAAAAAGATTATCAATTATTTATATTTCATATCGTATTCTATAATGAACTGTTCTATATTTTCGATATGACTCAACGTTTCACCGTCTGCCGACGGAACACATATCTCAGGTAATCTTTGCCAGTGTAACACTGACAACGTGACACTCAGGGACTGTGCTACCGCGATCCGCGGAGGACCGCCCGCTTTGAAGATCCGCGATGAAACGATCGCTGCGGATCATGGTGACATGGCGGATCACCGTGATCACGATGGGTCGCGGAGACGCCGCTTTGAAGATTCTCGGTGACGATTCATGGTGACATGTCACCGCGATTGTCCCCCTTGAGAGATAAGCCGACGCGGAGACAGCGAGACATTTCGATAATTTTAATGGACCGATCTGTAGAACACACCTGAAGCCCCAAGCCACTGACCCCGATTCAGGACCCCTGACCTGTGACGTCACGAGGACAACGGGATCGACTCTACTCGCATAAGATAGAGTGGCGATATTCGGTGTCTGCCATCTAATGTGAACCATCCGTTTGTAAAAATCGATTTTGAAGACACAAATACCTGTGTACATGTCCGATACCTATTTGATATTATCCTCAATCACAGACATGAGTTTGGAATATGCATGGAAATAGGGATTTATGCCATGCATACATGTATATTGATGTACCTGTCGTAGATAAATGAACATCTCTGCGCGATTACTGCATAATTATACACAATAAAATGTACATAATAATTCATGTACGTTGTATATCCGCGGTGTTTGGGACCATATGTACATGAACATTATATCAAGGACGTCGATGTTCTTAAAACCCAGCTCGGGTCGTCTAATGTCTACTGGTCAAATAAATCCTTGAACCCATGGCCAGTTTACAAAATTCTGACTTTTTCATAAAACCTGCCCATACGACTTAAGGTATAACTCTAAACAGATTTTTTTGCATATGTGCAAATGCATCTACTAATTGTGTTTTGTCTGAAATCGATCGTGTGACTTATTACACATTTAATACCATTGCTTAATTACCAGTAAATATGTTTGTCATTTAATTCTACTGTGAGTTGGTGGATTTAATTCTATAAACCCAAGTTTTGAGAACCGTAACACATATTTAGAATTTAGATGGAGTGATATTTTCCGATCTAATTGTTTTTTGACGAAATACATTCAGCTTTCAAATACACGTAATACAGTTCATCCGACGACTTGTTGATATTTCGCTCAAGTTCATTCATTAGTGTCTTTACTAGAACAATAAATCATGCACGGGTCAGACGAACTGAAGATGTCTATGTCTAATCCAAATATCAGATATCAAGTTTCAAAATCAGAATACTTTCAATGTCGTGCCGCGTTAATCTCTATACCTGTATACTGCAGTAATATAACTTAAACGCGTGATCAATCCTGGCTAATGAGGGGATTACGTAAGAAAGGTGTTTAGTGACCTGTCACGCTTTGTTGATTAGCACACGTCACGTGTCAAAATATCAGTCCACAGGTAAGTTAGCGATAGGCCATGATGTTATTGTTGTATAATGTCATATTTGTAAACACTTATAAATTTTTGGTTTAAAAATTAAAGTAAAATATACCGTTTGTGCGTAACATATAACAAGTGTATCAAGCACTTTGTACATCATAAATGTTTCTGGCTACATGTACATGTACATGTATATGTATTTTCATAAAAAAAACTGCAAAATTATTTATAAATGGCATGTCGAGAAAGAACAAATGCAAATATAATGCACAATGTCAGAATTTTGATACTAGATTTCGGATATCCAATTCTTTGTGAATTTTGGTCAATATCGATCATTATTATGATACCAAAAATAATAATCTGTATGATCAATAAATTTACTGTTGAAGATTGTTTAAATAACACATGTCGACATAGCTTAAAAGAGAAGAGAAACACGTTATAGCTATAAATGAATTTTATATTATAGATTAAAACTCTCAAGTTTTGTTTTATTGTTAACCCCCCCAATTTATGTCTATGATGGCTACGTGTATTGAACTATAAAATACATTCAACACATTTTCTTTTGTGTTATGTTGGTTCTTGAATATACAGAAATATATATCAAAAAATGGATAATTATATGACCATCATTTTCCGAATTTGTCTCTTTTAAAGATTACATAGAGAAAATTGAATATTACCGAAGTTTGATAATTTAGTAATTTTGTTGAAACAGAGATTAGATATCTAGTAAAAATGTACCGAGCTGTGTATGTATAAAAGTTTACACAAGGTACACAAGGTGATGCCTTTAGACTTATCATAAATATGTATTTTAGCCTTATTTCAGTTGCAATGTTTCCTAATATAATATGAGCAAATCGTCATCATAACTGTATATATATTTTGTCAAATTATCGTAGCCCCATTTCAGGAATTATATATAAAAATGTCCAACTTTGTGCTATAACCCCACTATCAAACATGTACAGCTCACACTGCCGTTGTTCCTCGTGACGTCACTTCCTGTTATTTCCCAAATCAGGGTGAGCGGCCGATACCCTGATAAGCAGTCGATATACAGGTAAAAATCGAGCACTTCGGAGGGCGGTATCTCGGTACTGAAGCGGCCGATTTTGATGCGGGTTTCAACATTCTTGTCAGGAGATCTGACAGAATTAATTCCCTGTACAATTGCAATAGAGAATTCATTAACTGTTACTGTGTTATAATAAAGGTAATTTGAATCTATTAAATACCAAACTACACATAAAGGAAATTTCTTTGTTATGTATGTATATCATCTGAAGAGAAATAACCGTATGTCATACATAAAGTAATATGTAAAATTGTCTGTTTATTACTGGCAAAACACTTGAGTTCATGTATAAAGCGAATAAGTTGTGAAAACTATATGTGAGAAGTTCCATTTTGAATTATATGTTAGTGGATCAATGTAAACTGGTGACAGTCTGAACTAATACATTACGGGATGTAGGAATAGGATCTGCTGATTACATTAATCCGTTGCATTGTAAGTCGCGTCTTTGTGCATTAAATTAAGTTCTTAGACGAAACTTGCGTTTTTTCGTTTCATTGCTCAATTTTTGGAATTTCTCGCAGTTTTTAACGAGTATAGATTTCTAGTATGGAGATGACTGTAACTTATGTGCTTAAGTTGTGGAGAAGTAGAAGAAGTCATATCCTTTTAATGACTTCAAACTAGGCGTAACTTGTTTTATTTCAGTATTAAAACTACTAAACAAATACATGGTAAATGTTGAGAGAAAAAATTGAGCTTTTCTGTAGAAATCACGATAACACGCGAGAAAAAAGTTCTGTTATAGAACTGGTTAGACAGATTTTCGCATGACGTACCTACTAGAGGGAAGGCTGATATAAAGTCTCAATGCAATCACAATAAAAATGTCAGTTCTATCTGAAATCTTTAAGTGCAAAATATTCTTTAATAAAAGATCATTTGTGCTACACTTTAAGTAATCCTACAAAATTTAAAAAATATCCACAATTTCGAGAATTATGGCATTGATATAGCCATCGAGAACAAAATAAGCCCTTTCATTTTTAAAAGTCGGAGACTCCTAAACCGATTTTTGTTTATTTATTTCGTGTGACAAATTATAGCTAAAGAATTTAACTGCTTAGCTAATAATGATAGGGGCCATATCAAGTACGCAAACATGATATCTGATAACGAGTTTGTGCGGGACAATTAACTTTTCTATTCTGTGATGGAATGACGGTCAAAAATTCGATAATCCCGCCGCTAACGACATTTTCAGCAGGAAGATCACAACGAGTTGCGCGTTCACATTACAATAACTGGATAAACAAGTCCCGACACAAATGTTTTCGGATATCACCTCCGAATTGTTATTTTTCTTCAGTTACAAAAGTTACTTGCTTTACACCATTACCACCATTGAAAAGTTTGAGCATCTTACTTTACTTCAATATAAATATAGTTTTTATTAATTAATTGCATCCCGAAAAAAATCTCAGCAGTATACCCTATATGGAATTATGAACTGATTGTGCACGCACCAAAGGCAAAATAAATTACTTCATTTGCATTTCTGTGTTAACTAGACACATATTAACACGATTTAACATCAACAGGGGGTCGAACGTGTCTTGGTGTGCGAAGGTGTAATGGTATACGAAGCAAATGTGGTGTTAAAAGCTCGGTTTCGAGTGACAACCGTGAATGGGAAATCACCCATGTATCTTCTATGCTTCACGCAACACTCTTGTAGATATTGCGTTGGGTAACAAAATGACTGCAGTTTCAAAAAATGCAAGAGATAATTACTGTTCTCACTTAAATGAAAATCTATTGAAGAAAAGCCAGTCGATTTTCACACAAAAAAAAGCACTTGGGCATGGTACATGACTCTGTTTGGCTGAATGTGAAATTAGTTCGTTAGCATGCCCATAACTCTTGCGTGAATTTTTTTAGAAACTGCTATCGTGTTTTTGATCACCGAAACGCCAATATCTACAAACGAAAATACGGCAAGAAAGCGAAAGAAAGGAGGACAACTGAGTGATTTCCAGTCACGGCATGAACACATCGAAGGCTGAGCCTTAGCCCTGACCCGCATATATTTGATACTCAAATTACATCTTCCACCAAACCATGACACGTTCGACCTTATAATTAGTTATTGATCAGAAATGATGTGGATTCGTTTATTACTCTTTTTCGCGGTTTAATAATTTAGGGTTATACTTACCGACCAAAAAACTCCTTGCTTATTGAGTTACAAATGTGTGCGTGGTGTGAGATTTCTGATAGAACTTTATTCATTTTGTCAACAGCACGCAGGTGTCTTTCCCTAACCGAATCGAGATTCATTCTATGCATTGCATCACGTAAAAGTACACGTTCGGTCCTCACGTATGCAACGTCAGTTTTAATTTCAAAGTAACGGAAAATTTATTAGTCCATTATTAAATTTTTAATGGTGTTGATATCTGATCTTAATTTTATTTATATACAAAAAAATAATAAAAGGACATTTTAGGCCAATCCGATTTAATTCACCTGTTTCATGACGTGTGTCGATCCTTACAGATATTTAAATAAATCTAGTAAAGCTTTATTCCATATGCATAATCATATGCTTACTGCTATGTGTCAACAAACAAATGGGTTATTGATATTGAATACTGCAATATTATCAACATTTGTCTGTGGGAAATAAACATAAAAAATAATTTTTGCTTACCACCAGATAATACACAAGATAAAATATATGTTTGGGTTATTCTACACATGAATTTATGAAAATGAAATCGTGTTGTTTTCTCTTAGTGCTTTGTTCTTCATTCCAAGCGGGGGTGTCTGTAATATATATAACCAACGCTAAATGATTACAATAGAAGTATGAACCGTTTTTTACCCGGAATTTGTGAGAATTTGAGACGTACATCACTGTATTTTAAACCTAATTTTGACATTCGCATTTAAATGTCAAAACCCTGTAGAAATTGCTAGTGAACCGAGAATCAAACTGTGCAATGAGACCAATTTTCAGATCAAAAACTTTGATTCCTCTTCCTACGATACTCACAGTGGGTTTACTCTATACACTGACGTGTTAAATCCAACCCCTATGACCTTTCTCATAGTTACAACCTGGAAGCAACATCACATAGAAACAGGTATAAATTATGTCTTTGATGTTACATCAAAAGACGCCGTAGTATAGATACTCAATGGTTGACGGTGTGGTCTTTGAAGTTTGGTTGTTGATATCTCTGTAGATCTTCACAGGATACCTTTAGCAAAGCTATGTGTGATGGATTTCAGTTTTTTAACATGAGATGAGATGAGATGACCAGTTCTCAAGAAAAAAGCTACTTAACGTCCAGTTTTTATTTTATAGTATACCCCCTGTGGGTTATCAGATGATGTTTGGATCCATAGGCTTATAATCTACACCAACATAGAGGGCATTGTCAATGACTCTCATCCAATGGCGAAAACTCATTTCAAAACAAACCTAACCCAAATGTAACTCTTACATGTGCCTGCTCAAGTGGGATAGGAATGTCATATTTATATGTGGGAATGATTATTGGTAGTCAGCCCTAGCAGAAACTTGTCCCGAGGGTTGACGTCCAAACTGTCTTTTACGACCGGTTGGGTAAGGATATCCCTGTTCTCCTATGGACATGAACCCATGTTTTGCCATACTTTCATTCAAAAAGAAGGGGAAATTCAGGTCGTTTTAGTCACATTTTTAAACAACCGTCTTCGCATATCTATCGTGTAGCCCGAGTTAATCTGGCCCTGACACCGACTTAGACCGTTATGAGAAGATTTGATGTCTGGTGTAGGAGCATCTTGATCAGTTCAATGAATGTCTATGTCTGGTATCAGCTCCAGAGTATCTCAGGCTAACTATCGTGTCTTAATAGCTTGGCCTGTAGGGTAATATGAATGATACAACTGTCCAAACTTCTTAATTACAATGACATATTTTGGTAAAGACAAAATCCATTTTCTTAAAAAAATAACTACCTAAGAATTTAACCGTCTGAGAGATACTTTTTAATTAGTTTAAAATTAAATATAATGTCCAGATTGTATCACCACTCCCTCTGTTATCTTACTCTATGGTCTGTGTATAGTTACGACAGGACTTTACCAGCATCAAATGTATTCCTGCTGTTACAAGGCTTTTGCTTTTTCGAGGATGATTCCACAGCAAGCGCTATAATGGTCCTACTTAAAATGTGACCACCTGTTTACAAGTCAATAATGATGACTGCTTAATTGATTACAGCCAATTGTAATAAGCAAAGCCTGGTTCAATATTGTAGGTAGGTTCTTAAAAAACAGATTTCGCTAAGTCTCCATTCTTAGCATCACAGCCAGGCAAGTGTGGTCCTATGCAGAACATATGGAGTCGGAGAAAATTCGAAGCATTCCAAGCTTGAAACGTCTGCTAGGTGATAAGCGGCTTGAGGCGCTGCTTCAGGCCATGTGAGCAATTCTCTAGGTCTGGATTCATCTTTGAAACAGGGTCAACACATTCAGGTCAATGACATATATGTTTGGACACAGAAGATAATACATTCGTCCATGACAATCATTTACTCCGGAGCTTTTGATATCGGTAGACAACTTACCATTGGGTTCAGTATAGATTAACTGCGGTACGTATCTGAGCATAATTGTAATCAGTCAGTTTGGTCCTATTATACAAATATGCTGGTAATGTTGTAGATCCGTGCAGTCAGACGAGTGTTCAAGACTTAGGTTCAAGAAGTATATGTTTATTTATTATATATCAACCTATGTCACTATTATATTTAGGATCTCAAACGGAAGGGAAATCATCAGATTAGTTTACTATATCATTGATATGTATCACGGAACACAAAGATTTGTATGAGTATATATAATATATAGGTCACGAATCACTTACATTGTTGTATTCACGGTGTGTTGTCTTAAGATGGCAGGAGAACACAGTAGATAAAATTGATACCCGCTGTAATGAATGTTGATATTATCACACAAACAGACTTATTACTATTGTTTTATTGAATCTTGGATGGCCGATACTCACCTAAGGTTGGATCAATATTTTGTCTGACCTAATCCAACAATACACAGATGGCTTGATTCAAAACAAAATACACCGGGCCCCAATTGATAGTGTGTCTCTTATCCAGGAAAAACCGGTTTTGATACAACATTCTCTATAAATGTCTAGTAAACGTTTCGATACAAATTAGGATCTACTACCTTCCTGGTTGTGACTTCATAAAAAATCCCTATGTGTAAACTGTCAAAAACACATTAGAAGAAACCGTTATAGTATATAAATATGAATTGTATAAATACAGCTGAGAATTACATTCCTAGAAATAAACCAATCAAATTGTTTTACAGATCTTAAGTTTTTCTATTTCAAATTACTGCGTCATTGCATGCTATTACTTTTTTCCTTATTTCAGTATAATTTTCAAGCTCAGGATATCAGTATTTGTTATAGTTGACTTAACCAGTTTATAGCTACACAGTATAACAAAAGCTGATTTTAATTCAATAACTGGGTAGTTTCGAATACTAACTTTCATACAAACAATGAATGTTCCCTTAGATTTATACAACATATTTTTAGTTAGTAATTCACCAATAATAAAAGCACACATGTCCTCAAGCTACAATATTCCACAATGAAACAACAACAGTCTCACTTGTCGCTGTCAAATTATGTCTCCTTTCTCACAGTCCAATCATTTACGCTATTAAGCGCGTCTAAAAAGCACACAACTTATTTGGACAACTACGGGTTATTGTTAATAATGAGGAGCGGTCTAAAGTAATATATTGGGACAGGCGCCAGCTGAGGGAGGTTTTAGAAAACCAAAAGATTTCAATAATTAAACACAATGATAATTGAATATGAAAAAATTTCATATTTTTCACAGATTTTATTTGTGCTTACAGGAAGGGGATAAGTATTTTCTATTGGAGGGAGAAAAAAATGTCATTAGCATTCAAATAAAACCTGTTATCATTTACAGATCTCAGTCCCGTCGTTCGCGGAATAGTGTTAGTGACTGAAAAATCTACTGAGGCGTCCTGCGTTATGTTAATATCACTATTGTCTACTGACCATTAGGTAATGGACCAACTCAATGTACAAGAACACCGAAACAGAAACTAAACAAAGAAGGTACTGGGTATTTAACATGTATCCCAGTATGAATGGGCCGCATGCACAATCCTTAGAACAATTTCTGATCATATAAAACACTTTGTAACAATCAGCTAGACCACGGTACCAGTCTCATTTACACCTCCTTGACGCACTTTTTACTGAATGGAAGCCGGTTGTGAAAACCCATCTAGAGTACAATTATCATTACAAAAGTGCTGCGCCAAGCATTCTGTGCGTCACGCATTGTGTCATCATTGGATTATACCAACTTTTTCTACGATAAGGAAGATTTAAAAACTCCCAACATATGTGAATTATAGTATCGCACCCAAAGCTATATGTTCCATTCACCGTGGTTTAGAGTGGCAAACGCGAAGCGATGGATTCCTCAATATATTAAGAACATAATGCGTCAATGGATGTTGAATTCGGTACTATTGGTCTTTAGTGACCTGTTCAGTCATGACCATCGGTAGATTAATAAAGTCGGGAGACCAGGCTTAATTCCATAAGTGCATACAATAATAGAGCTGCTAAGGAAAAACGTAACGCCATTACATTCCCTAAATACAGAAAATTTAAAAACAGTTGTCAATTTTATATTTCAAAACTAAAGTAATAAAATGATAAAGTTTTCTTTGTCTCGCTATTCCGACATTTGCCATAAGTAACAGTAGTTAACTCCCTTCAGTGTAGGTATCGATTATTTTATTCATAAATACCAACAGTCATTGTTCTTATAACTATGCTAAAGTCTGTGTATGGATAACATTTATTTCCATACTAATTGTTTTGCTGTCCATAATTAATGTTACAGACTGAGAAGTTATTGTGGCGAGGGAGGTGTCACAGGAAACACTTGCCCCAGTGATGGATGGCCTTCAAGTCCGTCTATTCTTATACGACATGGATGTGGAAAGCGGAATAGACATCTTCAGTTGTTAACGTGGTATTCAATATATCGCTGTAGATACCGCAACTCATGTTATTTTTCTCGTGCATTGACCTCTTTCATGTATTTTTGTAACCGAATAATGATTTCAATTAAAAAATCGTCGCGGACCAATACAGGAAAATTCAGAACAAGAAGAACCGAAAAAAAGTACATGATTCGAGAGCGATCGTTCTTTGAGAGTATATATCCTGTCTATTAAAAATGTATCCATTTATTTGGTTGTGAAACTTTATACTCTACCATAAAAATAACTTGGATGTAAGATATGGAGAAATAGTGGTGGATTTGCGAAGTATATACCTATTTGTTATTAGTTTGTTTGCTAGGGAAGTAAGGCGTATCGTTTTCTGCGATACTATGAATGCCAGGTTCTAGGTTACAAGTGAGGCAAAAGGATGTCATTTCGGAGAAGGCCTAGATAAGGTTAGCATGGCCCTACAGGTAGGGCGTTAGAATTGTACATGCTGCCCCTATTGCATGATCGTAAAAAGGCGACTAAATTTAGGAGTCTTTTCTATTCTCTTCTTCCTAACTGAATTGATCCTCCTAATGCCTCCCTTGGCAACCGCCTCACTTTTGGCCTTGAGTTGATGCGTTCGCCCTGTGAGGAGGCACTGGGTTCTATCCCCCTGGCGAAGACACACCAAAGTCTATAAAAGTGGTAGTTTGCCAGCTCATGCTTAGCGCCTCAGCCTACAGGGAGTGGGACGACTGGTTCGACCGTTGTCAGTATAATGTGACCAGGGAATGGGGGTGTGTTTGCTTGGTGTTCTTCGGCGGCATACCATGCGTGATATAGCACTATAAAAAGGCAACAGATCCCCCTATTACAAGAAGACACTACATGAATATACCGCAGTCTCCCAAAACACGCTAACCTCGACACAAACATACACGCAACACACCGCATACATAGGAGGCCGTCTTTACATGACCATAGCTGTTAATATTACGTTAATGTAATCAAACAAAAAAGTGTTAGCAGTAATTAACCTAGAGAAAATTAAGGGAATGAATATTGAAAATTGAGCACTTAGTTATATATTTCCCATCCGTGAAATCATGCTGGAATTATAGTTACATATTTCCATTTTTTTTTTTTTTTGTTATTTTTTTTTTTTTTTTTTTTGATGTTTTTTCAAATTTGCATAAACGTCCCTAAATCTACGTTCATAAATGAGTGAGATATAACACAAAAATCTGAGTGTACTCTAAATAACGCGAAGCGGTTTATTGATGAGAGGACACTTACCAAATTAAAGAAATAAAATTAATAATTGAAAGAATAATCACTGTTTAAATTCAATTTGGGACCATGATTTTAACGCCGTGCCAATCAGAGCGACGTTAAAACGGACGCCATATATACATTTTCAAAAATGTATAACAACAATAATTATAAATGGATCTTAAGCATGCAAAGAGTATACGATTTTTCAATGTTTAAAGGCTTTAGGCTTTTTTTTATCATTGTTTAAATACCTATAATTTTAGTTTTATGCAACGCCCTGTTGAATTCATTTATTAATCATACAAAGATTATGTTTCTGCAAAAACTTGATGGTGTCTTTACTAATCATAGACACTTTTTGCCAAGACGTATGGCGGACTTAACTACAGCAAAGTCTACTATGTTTTATCAATAAATAATCGAAATAGACCCATAAAGAAATCAGACAACACGTTTTTTATTCTATGATTCACATAATTGTACCGATACATGTGTTCAATTTGTTTTCTGAAAAGATTTCAGAAGAATGGTCAGCTAATGAGTTTGAAATACGACCCGGAGACGAAGACATCCATACTGCAAACGAGAGACGTCTTAAGGTAAAGATCATCACAACTTGCCTACAAAGTTAAAGGCCCACTACCTTTCCGAAATAAAAAAAAAATCTCTTAAAAACAATAACAAGATAATAAAATACATATTGGTGACCTAAGATGAGGTTACAACACCAAACAAATGTATGTTTATAGTGCAGATTAATTTCACTATATTTTCCGTCTGGTACAGTGAAAATGAACTAACAACTAGGTAACTGTTGCCACTCTACAAAATTGACAATTCCTATTTTTAAAGTTAAAGTCGTTTCGGAAAGGTAGTGGGCATTTAAAGGTGCTGGCAAATGGTATTTTTCTCTATCAAAAAACAGGAGCTGGAAGATTTAGCATTTCATATTAATTTTGGTGTTAATTAGACCATATATATTGCTCGATTTTAACAAAAACAATTATTGTTAAATTGTTTAATATCGTTCTGATGCTCTGTCGTGCGGTGGAGCATCTTTAAATAATCTTAATCCAAGGAGAAAATAGCTTATGTTAATTAATTTTAAAAGGAATTAAGCATTGTAATGTAAACTTCCTACGGAAATGCTTTGACAATTGTCATTCATTACTGTGTAAACCAACTTGTTTTCTAATGCGTGTTATTTTCGCGATTTTCGTAGGCGAAAGAAAAACCAGGAAAAACGCGAAAAATAAAGTCGCAGTGTTAAAGGATAATGGTTCATAGACATGAATTTTACCACGTGCTCCAGGTGCGTCACTAAAAGTTGTATCTAATATTTTCAGTCCGAACACAATAACATTGAGGTCTAGGCTAAACAAAAACACTTGACTTTAGTTTATGCTGAGGATATCGTAGCTATTCAGTAAGTGTATTGGGGAATAGCTCTAATGTCAGTCTGTGAAAAATGGTCTAATTCCAAGATGAAATTTTCTATATACTGATTTTTTACCGTCGTGTTGCTGGGCGGGAGGAATATCCAACGCTATACTTCCTAACACTAGCGCCTAAATTGATTAAACTATATGTACAAGTCATACCAAAATGCATTATATACAAAAACATACAGGAACAAACATGGAAAACAGCACTTCGTTCTAAACGTAAATATACATTAGTTCGCTATTTAAACTAACGCGAAGGTTTCCGGCATTGAGAAGAGCTAAGAAGGTATGAGCGAAAGAAACACAGTTAAATACGTTAAAGTATTATAATAACCCTATAAAGAAACGGCTATTTTAATCTAAATGAAGCTTTGTAATATTTTCTTCTTAACATTAGAAATATTAAGTTATGTTCTGAGAAGATAATAACAAAATCTAGATTAGTATCACAAATGTCAACGATTATCAAACTGTCATATATCCGCGTGGACAAGGCTAAGAAAATGGATTCCATATCTGGTAATGAAGCAAAATGATAAGTGCTTATTAAAATTTAATCAAAATAATATAAGTTGAATTGCATTAAAAAACGTAGGGAGGGACTGGATGGCGTTTGCTTTTTCTTGAGAGTAGACGTTTTTATTCTCATTTCATATTATATCATACCGGATTAAACAATATAAACTGACCTTTACCGATAATATGTTCTGCACATTTCGACAGGAGTTGTTAGGGCCACCGGCCGGGAAAATCTTCACAATGGTCGCAAGCAGGATATGATCAGGTCAGCCACCGGACATGCAGGATATGGTTACGTCGGAGCCCTACATGGAGCTGGAAAACGTGTTGTCCTTGACCTCGATCAAAAGGTCATGTTCAAAAAAGAGCAAAGTCGTGTATGTAAATTGATTGTTATGGACACTTTATGAATCTCCTTTTTTTTAGATTAACCTTATAAATGATTGGCTTGATTCTCTTTATTAAGAACAAATGTTTTTGGTGGTGGAAAAATGAAAAAGGTTGTTCGCGTAAGGGCTATTTTCCAATTTGTTTACTTAATAACTGTTCAATCTATACTTTCCTATTTGCAGTTATTGGTTTCCCATAAATTACCGAATAATTGGTCAATTATCCCCTCAATACATTTCTGTCAACAAGTATGGAATTAGAGATTCCGTTAATGCAGCTTTTTGCATTGTTAAAGAGGTATCAGGCCATACGGGGAACTGTTGTTTGTGACGTCTCGGGTTTTTTATAAGAGTGTAACTTCATATTTTTAGGACAAAAAAGACGCCAGTTTTCGTACCCTACATCTTCATTGATCGTCTCAAATCGATACACCTTCCAGCCAGGAATTATCTTTGTTATATACAAAGACTAAAAATATGACACAAGATTATTTAACAATGTTTTGGGTGTGAAACTTTCATCTAAAGCATCATATCCAAAATGTTTAAAGCATGTCTGAAATCTACTGTTAATTAATAGGATCAGACTAGTTACATCTTGGTGTAGTATATTCGTTATAGAGACAAGTGATGCTTATGATGCCGGGGTTACACCCAATTTACAGCGAGCGCAGCCAATCAGATGGAGCCTCTGATTGCTAAGGTATATTGCAGGTATTTTTTGTTTGTTTTGATATAAACCCTATTGTACTTGCCACTCAATTTATTGATATAATCTTTTTACATGATCTCATATTGTATTTACTTTGAATTTAAAGTAACAAAGTCCATCAGTGAAAAAATTTCTTGTGCAAACATGAAGGAGCAATATCCAAAAGGACTTCATTAATTAGATCTATAAAAACTATAAATACGTTATTTAATCCACAGTAATACAACCTCTATGTACACAAAATATGGAATTTTTATATCATTGGCTGCAATAAAAAAAAAATATTGTTAAGCATTAAAACCGGCTCGTCGTATAATTGTTTTTTCTTCGCGTTATTAACAGCTCTTGTGTGTTGTTATCTTTTTCTTGAGCAATGATTGCTTCTTTGTAGTTGTTCTATTTTTTATAATTAGCTATGCCTGGGGATGTGTACAAAGAGATGTGGAACGGCCTTAATGTGAAACATGTTTAAGAGAGTAAAATGTTCTGCCACTTGGAGAGGTAAGGATTATAATTCATCTTGTTTTGAAACTGGACTGATGCAAAAGAAAAATTTACAGGACATCAATTTTTAATTACAGCGTACTACATCAGATCATCATCTTCTTTTTTTTAACAGTAAAACGTTTCTGTTTCTTCTTGTTTTACAAGTTGGTCATTTTGTAGCATGATGATTACCATTATGCATTATAAAAATGTGTTCATACGATAATAGGTTGGGTCAATCCTTCTTTTTCAAGTGGGGCTCTTTTGCGGAAATCCGTTTGATGTGAACTGGGACTGTCTTGCGATTGGTGGTTGACGGCTTTTATTTGATTTTATAATCCAATATTTATAGGAGTTACTATGGACTTGATCTATTCTCAAATTATCTTAAAACAAAAAATATGCATGGATAATTACACATTTTCACCTTTACACTTTAGGACGTTAAATTTACAGGACTCAATTGTTTCAATTAAAAACCTATTCACAAAACAGAACAAGCAGTACATTATAGATGTTGCAAGTCCACAACCATCTGATGTTACTAATTGTGTTTAGAAATTGACAATTTCATTTTAATTACTTTATTTTCAATCGTTCGTGCACTTTATATGAAAAGAGCCCTGGAATTCAGTGACATATCGGGAAACAGCTTGGACGCAGTCAATGACAGGGACTTTGTGGGTAAGAAAACGCTGTGGGAATTTGTGCTGATGAAAATGGTCACTAGGTGGGAGTTTTATACTGAGCTTTCGAACGTATCATATACGTTAAAATTATTAGTTACACTGTTTGTTATTGACAACTTATACAGATAAAATATATGGAGTCACAATTAAATTTGTATTGGGCAAAGGCGGAAGTACGAGACTGATTCATGGTATATTTTAGTAACCAATACTTTTTTTCCGGTATTAGGTCTCTTAACAAACATGTGTAACGAATTTTATCCTGTCAAAGACCCTTTCAATTAAGTTACTGCAAAAAATGCATTATGGAAAACGAAAACGGACTCACAACATAAGCAATCGTTCCACCTCTTTAAGATGACTTCGACATGCATTGTCTTGGTCCATTTCTGTTAAATGATCCTAAGTTGTCAATTTCGGCTTGCGTTGAAATTGGTCGTTAGTCATACTACCAATTCAAACAACATTTTGTATCCTTTTTTGTGAGTGGCGTCGTTACAACGCGTTACTTGAACCGCTTATCTGTTGTTAATGCGCGGTATGGGCAAAAGGACAAGAAACTGTATCGTCCTAACTCGTTAAAGACCTTCTGGTAACGACTATTTCCTGCTACTCGCAACAAGGAAATCTCACCATGATACACCTGTCGCTAGTTTATTCTATCCGTCCGATCAGCGTCTGAGTACTCTTAAGCGATTTTTGGCGGAATTTTCAGGACTTTCCATGTAAACAGTCCAGGCATGTGACGTAATTTTCTCGATTTGGTGACATCACTCGCTTCAGACGAAAATCAATGTTATTAGATTTTTATTTGTACATTCAGTCTTCATTTCATTTGCATTGTTTAATTGTTTTGAATTTATTAAAACTTTAGTTACCGATTTGTTAATCGTTTTTTCTTTGATATAAACAAACTATTGTTTTACGCGGAATGGGACTAAATTCGAAGAGCAGGATGAAATGGAGTCATAATTAGATTTGTACAAGACGGCCCAAGATGGGACTAAATATTACAATAAACGCGTATATAGATGGTTTTATGATATCTTAGAGGTACGTGAAAAAAATTATTACACTGTAAAAGTGATCGAGAAAACGCCTCGGTTGGGATATTGTGTTACATTATCTCTAGCCCTCGACTGTGGCGTAACCCATTCTTCTTACCCCAAAACGGGATATCCCACTGCTTTATCGGTGTTATGATTTTTCTATCTAACCATACGGTAATAGACAAGCTACACGTGTTCTTTGCACGTCATTAATCAATTGATTGACATTACGAAACAACAGTATCATGGGGGACGTCCAACGGTAATAGTTTATTATATAACGTACACCAAAAACATTGGAAATGGACGTAACCAGAGACGACGAAAGAAGACGATTCAATTGAGGTTACGTCATCCTCGATTGCTTATGTGACACGGTTTATAAAGACCACATAAGTGGGTGCACGGCGGGTAAGAGAAATAGAATCATTCACCCTCTTTTTGGGTGAGACAGGGAGATCTCAAACCCTCGGGATAAAAATTCTTAAGATGTCATACACATCGGCAAAAGCATACGTGTTTGAAAAAACTTAAGAATTATTAACCCTCGGGTAGAGATTCTCCTGTCTCACCCCAAAGGGAGTGAAAAGATTCTATACATCTCGATTCCACATTACAGGTAAACAGATTATATTAATCTTGGGTTTCCACGTCGACGTCATTTTAACCACATAGGAATACGATAATTCTTTTGTCTGAGGCGTGTTAAGGAATGGACATACATTGTATATCAAACTTTGGTTTACTTGGGGTAACATAATAGATACAGCAATTACTGTTAGTGCGTATATTGCTTATTATGATGATTTAATGTTGTCTGGTTGTTTTTTTTTTTCTTTTCGTGTTACCATTGCATTGATTTCCCGAGATATGATAATAACAAAATGGTCTATTATATGTTCAATTTAAGAAAACGTTGCCCGATAATGAATTTCGTCTGATTAACTTCGTCTCCCTTTGCGCCTGAATTCCTTTTCTGGGCCTCCATGCTGGGGGATCCTCCTAAGTCGCGGGGATGAAGATCTCATTACTGTACTGTAGTAAAGAATTCGGCTTCGTCACGTTAACAGAGGCCTTCCAGGTTATATGTTTAAATTGATTTGGCAATATTTTTTGGAAACTATCTGTATCTTTTATCACTGTAACCCATCTGTGTTTATTACACACCAATGGTGTTGTCTAAAATCTTATTGGGTGGCATGAACATTATCAAATTATAGTTTCAATTTTCTTTTTATATATCAATATTGCTCTTTAATAGTTGGTTTTACGTTCAAATTAACCAAATTCAGTGCCTTTTATTGTCGTGTCAGGACTAAAGAGGTGCAATGAAATGTCGGATCGCTCTGGGAAAAATCAACCGACCTACGGTTCAGTACCTTTTATCTGTCCAACATTCCGAATCGATCTCGCACGACCCAAAGATGAATAGCTTCAGTGATTATACGACGTGTGGCATTTTAACAACTCGAGCACTATGACAAAATGCTGGAACTGTCAATGATACCCCAATATTATTCACCAAATGGTCATATTATTGCTTATAGGTTATGGAGATAAGCCGAAAAAACTTACAATATATGGGAAGAGATAACTTATCGTGGTCCATCAGGGATCTTAGGATTATATCTGACTTTAATCATAGCAAGTCTTTGTGTTAATAAAGTACACTTTTATTTCTAATATAAGCCAGTGTTTT
The DNA here is from genome assembly GCF_041381155.1 of Argopecten irradians. NCBI lineage: Eukaryota > Metazoa > Mollusca > Bivalvia > Pectinida > Pectinidae > Argopecten > Argopecten irradians. Next base: position 29,998,749 of record NC_091142.1, on the reverse strand, counting down.
GCCTTTGTCTCATGAGCTCAGGTTTCTTACCTCTACAATGCGGCATTCAACCATGACAAATCCAATATAGGACAATGGCAACATAGAATTACCTTTGCCTGTGTTATATGTTATGAATAGAATTCTTCGAACGGAATGCATGAATGAAGCATGCTTTTGGATTGGACCATCTCTGTAAACTCATTTCACTATGTCCACCAAACAGTGAAGGAGGGGATATTACTTTCTCTGATTTAGTGATATAATTAAGTGGCTTTAGTGATTTTTATTGCTAAAAGGACATTACTTATAAATGTTCTGCTGTGGTAAGAAATGACATTTTGAATCTAGACTTGCAAATAAGGCATTTGTTTGAAAGCGTTTCATTGGGTAAAATGATCGCAATCATTACTGAT